>NC_134836.1:49196622-49496622 GCF_004210375.1 Tachypleus tridentatus
TGGCTTGATCTGGTAGAAGAAGTAATCAGCTTCCTAATGGTTAGATCTGGTAAAAGAAGTTTTAGCTTCCCAATGGTTAGATCTGGTATAAGAAGTAATCAGCTTCCCAATGGCTTGATCTTGCAGAAGAAGTAATCAGCTTCCCAATGGCTTGATCTGGTATAAGAAGCAATCAGCTTCCCAATGATTAGATCTGGTATAAGAAGTAATCCGCTTCTCAATGGTTAGATCTAGTAGAAGTAATCAGCTTCCCAATGGTTAGATCTGGTATAAGAAGTAATCAGCTTCCCAATGGTTAGATCTGGTATAAGAAGTAATCAGCTTCCCAATGGCTTGATCTTGCAGAAGAAGTAATCAGCTTCCCAATGGTTTGATCTGGTATAAGAAGTAATCAGCTTCTAAATGGTTAGATCTGGTATAAGAAGTAATCAGCTTCCCAATGGCTTGATCCGGTAGAAGAAGTAATCAGCTTCCCAATTGTTAGATCTGGTGTAAGAAGTAATCAGCTTCCCAATGGCTTGATCTTGCAGAAGAAGTAATCAGCTTCTCAATGGTTAGATCTAGTAGAAGTAATCAGCTTCCCAATGGTTAGATCTGGTATAAGAAGTAATTAGCTTCCCAATGGTTAGATCTGGTATAAGAAGTAATCAGCTTCCCAATGGCTTGATCTGGTAGAAGAAGTAATCAGCTACCCAATGGTTAGATCTGGTATAAGAAGTAATCAGCTTCACAATGGCTTGATCTTGCAGAAGAAGTAATCAGCTTCCCAATGGCTTGATCTGGTATAAGAAGTAATCAGCTTCCCAATGGCTTGATCTGGTATAAGAAGTAATTAGCTTCCCAATGGTTAGATCTGGTATAAGAAGTAATCAGCTTCCCAATGGTTAGATCTGGTATTAGAAGTAATCAGCTTCCCAATTGTTAGATCTGGTATAAGAAGTAATTAGCTTCCCAATGGTTAGATCTGGTAGAAGAAGTAATCAGCTTACCAATGGTTAGATCTGTTATAAGAAGTAATCAGCTAACCAATGGCTTGATCTGGTATAAGAAGTAATCAGTTTCCCAATGGTTAGATCTTGTATAAGAAGTAATCAGCTTCCCAGTTCTTAGATCTAGTAGAAGTAATCAGCTTCCCAATGGTTAGATCTGGTATAAGAAGTAATTAGCTTCCCAATGGTTAGATCTGGTATAAGAAGTAATCAGCTTCCCAATGGCTTGATTTGGTAGAAGAAGTAATCAGCTTCCCAATGGCTTGATCTGGTATAAGAAGTAATCAGCTTCCCAATGGCTTGATCTGGTATAAGAAGTAATCAGCTTCCCAATGGCTTGATCCGGTAGAAGAAGTAATCAGCTTCCCAATTGTTAGATCTGGTGTAAGAAGTAATCAGCTTTTCAATGGCTTGATCTGTTATAAGAAGTAATCAGCTTCCCAATGGTTAGATCTGGTATAAGAAGTAATCAGCTTCTCAATGGTTAGATCTAGTAGAAGTAATCAGCTTCCCAATGGTTAGATCTGGTATAAAAAGTAATCAGCTTCCCAATAGTTAGATCTGGTATAAGAAGTAATCAGCTTCCCAATGGCTTAATCTTGCAGAAGAAGTAATCAGCTTCTCAATGGTTAGATCTGGTATAAGAAGTAATCAGCTTCTCAATGGTTAGATCTAGTAGAAGTAATCAGCTTCCCAATGGTTAGATCTGGTATAAGAAGTAATCAGCTTCCCAATGGCTTGATCTTGCAGAAGAAGTAATCAGCTTCCCAATGGCTTGATCTGGTATAAGAAGTAATCAATTTCCCAATGGCTTGATCTGGTATAAGAAGTAATCTGCTTCCCAATGGTTAGATCTAGTATAAGAAGCAATCAGCTTTTCAATGGTTAGATCTAGTAGAAGTAATCAGCTTCCCAATGGTTAGATCTGGTATAAGAAGTAATCAGCTCCCAATGGTTAGATCTGGTATTAGAAGTAATCAGCTTCCCAATTGTTAGATCTGGTATAAGAAGTAATTAGCTTCCCAATGGTTAGATCTGGTAGAAGAAGTAATCAGCTTCCCAATGGTTAGATCTGTTATAAGAAGTAATCAGCTTCCCAATGGCTTGATCTGGTATAAGAAGTAATCAGCTTCCCAATGGCTTGATCTGGTACAAGAAGTAATCAGCTTCCTAATGGCTTGATCCAGTAGAAGAAGTAATCAGCTTCCCAATTGTTAGATCTGGTGTAAGAAGTAATCAGCTTTTCAATGGCTTGATCTGTTATAAGAAGTAATCAGCTTCCCAATGGTTAGATCTGGTATAAGAAGTAATCAGCTTCTCAATGGTTAGATCTAGTAGAAGTAATCAGCTTCCCAATGGTTAGATCTGGTATAAGAAGTAATCAGCTTCCCAATGGTTAGATCTGGTATAAGAAGTAATCAGCTTCCCAATGGCTTGATCTTTCAGAAGAAGTAATCAGCTTCTCAATGGTTAGATCTAGTAGAAGTAATCAGCTTCCTAATGGTTAGATCTGGTATAAGAAGTAATCAGCTTCCCAATGGTTAGATCTGGTATAAGAAGTAATCAGCTTCCCAATGGTTAGATTTGGTATAAGAAGTAATCAGCATCCCAATGGCTTGATCTGATATAAGTAGTAATCAGCTTCCCAATTGTTAGATCTGGTATAAGAAGTAATCAGCTTCCCAATGGCTTAATCTGGTATAAGAAGTAATCATCTTCCCAATGGTTAGATCTAGTAGAAGTAATCAGCTTTCCAATGGTTAGATCTGGTATAAGAAGTAATCAGCTTCCCAATGGCTTGATCTGGTATAAGAAGTAATCAGCTTCCCAATGGTTAGATCTTGTATAAGAAGTAATCAGCTTCCCAATGGTTAGATCTGGTATAAGAAGTAATCAGCTTCCCAATTGTTAGATTTGGTATAAGAAGTAATCAGCTTCCCAATGGCTTGATCTGATATAAGAAGTAATCAGCTTCCCAATGGTTAGATCTGGTATAAGAAGTAATCAGCTTCCCAATGGCTTGATCTGGTATAAGAAGTAATCATCTTCCCAATGGTTAGATCTAGTAGAAGTAATCAGCTTCCCAATGGTTAGATCTGGTATAAGAAGTAATCAGCTTCCCAATGGCTTGATCTGGTATAAGAAGTAATCAGCTTCCCAATGATTAGATCTGGAATAAGAAGTAATCATCTTCCCAATGGTTAGATCTAGTAAAAGTAATCAGCTTTCCAATGGTTAGGTCTGGTATAAGAATAATCAGCTTTCAATGGCTTGATCTGGTATAAGAAGTAATCAGCTTCCCAATGGTTAGATCTGGTATAAGAAGTAATCAGCTTCCCAATTATTAGATCTAGTAAAAGTAATCAGCTTCTTAATGGTTTGATCTGGTATAAGAAGTAATCACCTTCCCAATGGCTTGATCTGGTAGAAGAAGTAATCAGCTTCTTAATGGTTAGATCTGGTAAAAGAAGTTTTAGCTTCCCAATGGTTAGATCTGGTATAAGAAGTAATTAGCTTCCCAATGGTTAGATCTGGTATAAGAAGTAATCAGCTTCCCAATGGCTTGATTTGGTAGAAGAAGTAATCAGCTTCCCAATGGCTTGATCTGGTATAAGAAGTAATCAGCTTCCCAATGGCTTGATCTGGTATAAGAAGTAATCAGCTTCCCAATGGCTTGATCCGGTAGAAGAAGTAATCAGCTTCCCAATTGTTAGATCTGGTGTAAGAAGTAATCAGCTTTCAATGGCTTGATCTGTTATAAGAAGTAATCAGCTTCCCAATGGTTAGATCTGGTATAAGAAGTAATCAGCTTCCCAATGGTTAGATCTAGTAGAAGTAATCAGCTTCCCAATGGTTAGATCTGGTATAAGAAGTAATCAGCTTCCCAATAGTTAGATCTGGTATAAGAAGTAATCAGCTTCCCAATGGCTCAATCTTGCAGAAGAAGTAATCAGCTTCTCAATGGTTAGATCTGGTATAAGAAGTAATCAGCTTCTCAATGGTTAGATCTAGTAGAAGTAATCAGCTTCCCAATGGTTAGATCTGGTATAAGAAGTAATCACCTTCCCAATGGTTAGATCTAGTAAAAGTAATCAGCTTCTCAATGGTTTGATCTGGTATAAGAAGTAACCACCTTCCCAATGGCTTGATCTGGTAGAAGAAGTAATCAGCTTCCCAATGGTTAGATCTGGTAAAAGAAGTTTTAGCTTCCCAATGGTTAGATCTGGTATAAGAAGTAATCAGCTTCCCAATGGCTTGATCTGGTATAAGAAGCAATCAGCTTCCCAATGATTAGATCTGGTATAAGAAGTAATCAGCTTCTCAATGGTTAGATCTAGTAGAAGTAATCAGCTTCCCAATGGTTAGATCTGGTATAAGAAGTAATCAGCTTCCCAATGGTTAGATCTGGTATAAGAAGTAATCAGCTTCCCAATGGCTTGATCTTGCAGAAGAAGTAATCAGCTTCCCAATGGTTTGATCTGGTATAAGAAGTAATCAGCTTCCAAATGGTTAGATCTGGTATAAGAAGTAATCAGCTTCCCAATGGCTTGATCTGGTAGAAGAAGTAATCAGCTACCCAATGGTTAGATCTGGTATAAGAAGTAATCAGCTTCACAATGGCTTGATCTTGCAGAAGAAGTAATCAGCTTCCCAATGGCTTGATCTGGTATAAGAAGTAATCAGCTTCCCAATGGCTTGATCTGGTATAAGAAGTAATTAGCTTCCCAATGGTTAGATCTGGTATAAGAAGTAATCAGCTTCCCAATGGTTAGATCTGGTATTAGAAGTAATCAGCTTCCCAATTGTTAGATCTGGTATAAGAAGTAATTAGCTTCCCAATGGTTAGATCTGGTAGAAGTAATCAGCTTACCAATGGTTAGATCTGTTATAAGAAGTAATCAGCTAACCAATGGCTTGATCTGGTATAAGAAGTAATCAGCTTCCCAATGGTTAGATCTTGTATAAGAAGTAATCAGCTTCCCAGTTCTTAGATCTAGTAGAAGTAATCAGCTTCCCAATGGTTAGATCTGGTATAAGAAGTAATTAGCTTCCCAATGGTTAGATCTGGTATAAGAAGTAATCAGCTTCCCAATGGCTTGATTTTGTAGAAGAAGTAATCAGCTTCCCAATGGCTTGATCTGGTATAAGAAGTAATCAGCTTCCCAATGGCTTGATCTGGTATAAGAAGTAATCAGCTTCCCAATGGCTTGATCCGGTAGAAGAAGTAATCAGCTTCCCAATTGTTAGATCTGGTGTAAGAAGTAATCAGCTTTTCAATGGCTTGATCTGTTATAAGAAGTAATCAGCTTCCCAATGGTTAGATCTGGTATAAGAAGTAATCAGCTTCTCAATGGTTAGATCTAGTAGAAGTAATCAGCTTCCCAATGGTTAGATCTGGTATAAAAAGTAATCAGCTTCCCAATAGTTAGATCTGGTATAAGAAGTAATCAGCTTCCCAATGGCTTAATCTTGCAGAAGAAGTAATCAGCTTCTCAATGGTTAGATCTGGTATAAGAAGTAATCAGCTTCTCAATGGTTAGATCTAGTAGAAGTAATCAGCTTCCCAATGGTTAGATCTGGTATAAGAAGTAATCAGCTTCCCAATGGCTTGATCTGGTATAAGAAGTAATCAATTTCCCAATGGCTTGATCTGGTTTAAGAAGTAATCTGCTTCCCAATGGTTAGATCTAGTATAAGAAGCAATCAGCTTTTCAATGGTTAGATCTAGTAGAAGTAATCAGCTTCCCAATGGTTAGATCTGGTATAAGAAGTAATCAGCTTCCCAATGGTTAGATCTGGTATTAGAAGTAATCAGCTTCCCAATTGTTAGATCTGGTATAAGAAGTAATTAGCTTCCCAATGGTTAGATCTGGTAGAAGAAGTAATCAGCTTCCCAATGGTTAGATCTGTTATAAGAAGTAATCAGCTTCCCAATGGCTTGATCTGGTATAAGAAGTAATCAGCTTCCCAATGGCTTGATCTGGTACAAGAAGTAATCAGCTTCCTAATGGCTTGATCCAGTAGAAGAAGTAATCAGCTTCCCAATTGTTAGATCTGGTGTAAGAAGTAATCAGCTTTTCAATGGCTTGATCTGTTATAAGAAGTAATCAGCTTCCCAATGGTTAGATCTGGTATAAGAAGTAATCAGCTTCTCAATGGTTAGATCTAGTAGAAGTAATCAGCTTCCCAATGGTTAGATCTGGTATAAGTAATCAGCTTCCCAATGGTTAGATCTGGTATAAGAAGTAATCAGCTTCCCAATGGCTTGATCTTTGGTAGAAGAAGTAATCAGCTTCTCAATGGTTAGATCTAGTAGAAGTAATCAGCTTCCCAATGGTTAGATCTGGTATAAGAAGTAATCAGCTTCCCAATGGTTAGATCTGGTATAAGAAGTAATCAGCTTCCCAATGGTTAGATCTGGTATAAGAAGTAATCAGCTTCCCAATGGCTTGATCTGATATAAGTAGTAATCAGCTTCCCAATGGTTAGATCTGGTATAAGAAGTAATCAGCTTCCCAATGGCTTAGATCTGGTATAAGAAGTAATCATCTTCCCAATGGTTAGATCTAGTAGAAGTAATCAGCTTCCCAATGGTTAGATCTGGTATAAGAAGTAATCAGCTTCCCAATGGCTTGATCTGGTATAAGAAGTAATCAGCTTCCCAATGGTTAGATCTTGTATAAGAAGTAATCAGCTTCCCAATGGTTAGATCTGGTATAAGAAGTAATCAGCTTCCCAATGGTTAGATCTGGTATAAGAAGTAATCAGCTTCCCAATGGCTTGATCTGATATAAGAAGTAATCAGCTTCCCAATGGTTAGATCTGGTATAAGAAGTAATCAGCTTCCTAATGGTTAGATCTGGTATAAGAAGTAATCAGCTTCCCAATGGTTAGATCTAGTAGAAGTAATCAGCTTCCCAATGGTTAGATCTGGTATAAAAGTAATCAGCTTCCCAATGGCTTGATCTGGTATAAGAAGTAATCAGCTTCCCAATGGTTAGATCTGGTATAAGAAGTAATCATCTTCCCAATGGTTAGATCTAGTAAAAGTAATCAGCTTTCCAATGGTTAGATCTGGTATAAGAAGTAATCAGCTTCCCAATGGCTTGATCTGGTATAAGAAGTAATCAGCTTCCCAATGGTTAGATCTGGTATAAGAAGTAATCAGCTTCCCAATGGTTAGATCTAGTAAAAGTAATCAGCTTCCCAATGGTTTGATCTGGTATAAGAAGTAATCAGCTTCCCAATGGCTTGATCTGGTAGAAGAAGTAATCAGCTTCCCAATGGTTAGATCTGGTAAAAGAAGTAATTAGCTTCCCAATGGTTAGATCTGGTATAAGAAGTAATCAGCTTCCCAATGGCTTGATCTTGTAGAAGAAGTAATCAGCTTCCCAATGGCTTGATCTGGTATAAGAAGTAATCAGCTTCCCAATGATTAGATCTGGTATAAGAAGTAATCAGCTTCCCAATGGTTAGATCTAGTAGAAGTAATCAGCTTCCCAATGGTTAGATCTGGTATAAGAAGTAATCAGCTTCCCAATGGTTAGATCTGGTATAAGAAGTAATCAGCTTCCCAATGGCTTGATCTTGCAGAAGAAGTAATCAGCTTCCCAATGGTTAGATCTGGTATAAGAAGTAATCAGCTTCCCAATGGTTAGATCTGGTATAAGAAGTAATCAGCTTCCCAATGGCTTGATCTGGTAGAAGAAGTAATCAGCTTCCCAATGGTTAGATCTGGTATAAGAAGTAATCAGCTTCCCAATGGCTTGATCTGTAGAAGAAGTAATCAGCTTCTCAATGGTTAGATCTAGTAGAAGTAATCAGCTTCCCAATGGTTAGATCTGGTATAAGAAGTAATTAGCTTCCCAATGGTTAGATCTGGTATAAGAAGTAATCAGCTTCCCAATGGCTTGATCTGGTAGAAGAAGTAATCAGCTTCCCAATGGTTAGATCTGGTATAAGAAGTAATCAGCTTCCCAATGGCTTGATCTTGCAGAAGAAGTAATCAGCTTCCCAATGGCTTGATCTGGTATAAGAAGTAATCAGCTTCCTAATGGCTTGATCTGGTATAAGAAGTAATCAGCTTCCCAATGGTTAGATCTGGTAAGAAGTAATCAGCTTCCCAATGGTTAGATCTGGTATAAGAAGTAATCAGCTTCCCAATGGTTAGATCTGGTATAAGAAGTAATTAGCTTCCCAATGGTTAGATCTGGTAGAAGAAGTAATCAGCTTCCCAATGGTTATATCTGGTAAAGGAAGTAATTAGCTTCCAAATGGTTAGATCTGGTATAAGAAGTAATCAGCTTCCCAATGGTTAGATCTAGTATAAGAAGTAATCAGCTTCCCAATGGTTAGATCTAGTAGAAGTAATCAGCTTCCCAATGGTTAGATCTGGTAAGAAGTAATCAGCTTCCCAATGGTTAGATCTGGTATAAGAAGTAATCAGCTTCCCAATGGTTAGATTTGTAGAAGAAGTAATCAGCTTCCCAATGGTTAGATCTGGTATAAGAAGTAATCAGCTTCCCAATGGCTTGATCTGGTATAAGAAGTAATCAGCTTCCCAATGGTTAGATCTGGTAGAAGAAGTAATCAGCTTCCCAATGGTTAGATCTGGGTAAGAAGTAATCAGCTTCCCAATGGATTGATCTGGTATAAGAAGTAATCAGCTTCCCAATGGTTAGATCTGGTATAAGAAGTAATCAGCTTCTCAATGGTTAGATCTAGTAGAAGTAATCAGCTTCCCAATGGTTAGATCTGGTATAAGAAGTAATCAGCTTCCCAATGGTTAGATCTGGTATAAGAAGTAATCAGCTTCCCAATGGCTTAGATCTGCAGAAGAAGTAATCAGCTTCCCAATGGTTAGATCTGGTATAAGAAGTAATCAGCTTCTCAATGGTTAGATCTAGTAGAAGTAATCAGCTTCCCAATGGTTAGATCTGGTATAAGAAGTAATCAGCTTCCCAATGGCTTGATCTTGCAGAAGAAGTAATCAGCTTCCCAATGGCTTGATCTGGTATAAGAAGTAATCAGCTTCCCAATGGTTTGATCTGGTTTAAGAAGTAATCAGCTTCCCAATGGTTAGATCCCAAGTAATCAGCTTTCAATGGTTAGATCTAGTAAGAAGTAATCAGCTTCCCAATGGTTAGATCTGGTATAAGAAGTAATCAGCTTCCCAATGGTTAGATCTGGTATAAGAAGTAATCAGCTTCCCAATGGTTAGATCTGGTATAAGAAGTAATTAGCTTCCCAATGGTTAGATCTGGTAGAAGAAGTAATCAGCTTCCCAATGGTTAGATCTGGTATAAGAAGTAATCAGCTTCCCAATGGCTTGATCTGGTATAAGAAGTAATCAGCTTCCCAATGGCTTGATCTGGTACAAGAAGTAATCAGCTTCCCAATGGCTTGATCAGTAGAAGAAGTAATCAGCTTCCCAAGTTAGATCTGGTGTAAGAAGTAATCAGCTTTTCAATGGCTTGATCTGTTATAAGAAGTAATCAGCTTCCCAATGGTTAGATCTGGTATAAGAAGTAATCAGCTTCAATGGTTAGATCTAGTAGAAGTAATCAGCTTCCCAATGGTTAGATCTGGTATAAGAAGTAATCAGCTTCCCAATGGTTAGATCTGGTATAAGAAGTAATCAGCTTCCCAATGGCTTGATCAAAGAAGTAATCAGCTTCTCAATGGTTAGATCTAGTAGAAGTAATCAGCTTCCCAATGGTTAGATCTGGTATAAGAAGTAATCAGCTTCCCAATGGTTAGATCTGGTATAAGAAGTAATCAGCTTCCCAATGGTTAGATCTGGTATAAGAAGTAATCAGCTTCCCAATGGCTTGATCTGGTATAAGAAGTAATCAGCTTCCCAATGGTTAGATCTAGTAGAAGTAATCAGCTTCCCAATGGCTTGATCTGGTATAAGAAGTAATCAGCTTCCCATTGGTTAGATCTTGTATAAGAAGTAATCAGCTTCCCAATGGTTAGATCTGGTAGAAGTAATCAGCTTCCCAATGGTTTGATCTGGTATAAGAAGTAATCAGCTTCCCAATGGTTAGATCTGGTATAAGAAGTAATCAGCTTCCCAATTGTTAGATTTGGTATAAGAAGTAATCAGCTTCCCAATGGCTTGATCTGATATAAGAAGTAATCAGCTTCCCAATGGTTAGATCTGGTATAAGAAGTAATCAGCTTCCCAATGGCTTGATCTGGTATAAGAAGTAATCAGCTTCCCAATGGGATCTTAGATCTCCCAATGGTTAGAGAAGTAATCAGCTTCCCAATGGTTGATCTGGTATAAGAAGTAATCAGCTTCCCAATGGCTTGATCTGGTAGAAGAAGTAATCAGCTTCCCAATGGTTAAATCTGGTATAAGAAGTAATCAGCTTCCCAATGGTTTGATCTGGTATAAGAAGTAATCAGCTTCCCAATGGCTTGATCTGGTATAAGAAGTAATCAGCTTCCCAATGGTTAGATCTGGTATAAGAAGTAATCAGCTTCCCAATGGTTAGATCTGGTATAAGAAGTAATCAGCTTCCCAATGGTTAGATCTGGTATAAGAAGTAATCAGCTTCCCAATGGTTAGATCTGGTATAAGAAGTAATCAGCTTCCCAATGGTTAGATCTTGCATAAAAGTAATCAGCTTCCCAATGGTTAGATCTGGTATAGAAGTAATCAGCTTCCCAATGGTTAGATCTGGTATAAGAAGTAATCAGCTTCCCAATGGTTAGATCTGGTATAAGAAGTAATCAGCTTCCCAATGGTTAGATCTGGTATAAGAAGTAATCAGCTTCCCAATGGCTTGATCTTGCAGAAGAAGTAATCAGCTTCCCAATGGCTTGATCTGGTATAAGAAGTAATCAGCTTCCCAATGGTTAGATCTAGTATAAGAAGTAATCAGCTTCTCAATGGTTAGATCTAGTAGAAGTAATCAGCTTCCCAATGGTTAGATCTGGTATAAGAAGTAATCAGCTTCCCAATGGTTAGATCTGGTAGAAGAAGTAATCAGCTTCCCAATGGTTAGATCTGGTAAAGGAAGTAATCAGCTTCCCAATGGTTAGATCTGGTAAAAGAAGTAATCAGCTTCCCAATGGCTTGATCTGGTATAAGAAGTAATCAGCTTCCCAATGGTTAGATCTGGTATAAGAAGTAATCAGCTTCCCAATGGTTTGATCTGGTATAAGAAGTAATCAGCTTCCCAATGGTTAGATCTGGTATAAGAAGTAATCAGCTTCCCAATGGTTAGATCTGGTATAAGAAGTAATCAGCTTCCCAATGGTTAGATCTGGTATAGAAGTAATCAGCTTCCCAATGGTTAGATCTGGTATAAGAAGTAATCAGCTTCCCAATGGTTAGATCTGGTATAAGAAGTAATCAGCTTCCCAATGGTTTGATCTGGTATAAGAAGTAATCAGCTTCCCAATGGTTAGATCTGGTAGAAGTAATCAGCTTCCCAATGGTTAGATCTGGTATAAGAAGTAATTAGCTTCCCAATGGTTAGATCTGGTATAAGAAGTAATCAGCTTCCCAATGGCTTGATCTGGTAGAAGAAGTAATCAGCTTCCCAATGGTTAGATCTGGTATAAGAAGTAATCAGCTTCCCAATGGCTTGATCTGGTATAAGAAGTAATCAGCTTCCCAATGGTTAGATCTGGTATAAGAAGTAATCAGCTTCCCAATGGTTAGATCTGGTAGAAGAAGTAATCAGCTTCCCAATGGTTAGATCTGGTATAAGAAGTAATCAGCTTCCCAATGGTTTGATCTGGTATAAGAAGTAATCAGCTATCCAATGGCTTGATCTGGTATAAGAAGTAATCAGCTTCCCAATGGCTTGATCTGGTATAAGAAGTAATCAGCTTCCCAATGGTTAGATCTGGTATAAGAAGTAATCAGCTTCCCAATGGTTAGATCTGGTATAAGAAGTAATCAGCTTCCCAATGGTTAGATCTGGTATAAGAAGTAATCAGCTTCCCAATGGTTAGATCTGGTATAAGAAGTAATCAGCTTCCCAATGGTTAGATCTGGTATAAGAAGTAATCAGCTTCCCAATGGTTAGATCTGGTATAAGAAGTAATCAGCTTCCCAATGGTTAGATCTGGTATAAGAAGTAATCAGCTTCCCAATGGTTAGATCTGGTATAAGAAGTAATCAGCTTCCCAATGGTTAGATCTGGTATAAGAAGTAATCAGCTTCCCAATGGTTAGATCTAGTAGAAGTAATCAGCTTCCCAATGGTTAGATCTGGTATAAGAAGTAATCAGCTTCCCAATGGCTTGATCTGGTATAAGAAGTAATCAGCTTCCCAATGGCTTGATCTGGTATAAGAAGTAATCAGCTTCCCAATGGTTAGATCTGGTATAAGAAGTAATCAGCTTCCCAATGGTTAGATCTGGTATAAGAAGTAATCAGCTTCCCAATGGTTAGATCTGGTAAAAGAAGTAATTAGCTTCCAAATGGTCAGATCTGGTATAAGAAGTAATCAGCTTCCCAATGCTTAGATCTTGTATAAGAAATAATCAGCTTCCCAATGGTTAGATCTGGTATAAGAAGTAATCAGCTTCCCAATGGTTAGATCTGGTATAAGAAGTAATCAGCTTCCCAATGGTTAGATCTGGTATAAGAAGTAATCAGCTTCCCAATGGCTTGATCTGGTATAAGAAGTAATCAGCTTCCCAATGGTTAGATCTGGTATAAGAAGTAATCAGCTTCCCAATGGCTTGATCTGGTATAAGAAGTAATCAGCTTCCCAATGGTTAGATCTAGTAGAAGTAATCAGCTTCCCAATGGTTAGATCTGGTATAAGAAGTAATCAGCTTCCCAATGATTAGATCTGGTATAAGAAGTAATCATCTTCCCAATGGTTAGATCTAGTAAAAGTAATCAGCTTCCCAATGGTTAGATCTTGTATAAGAAGTAATCAGCTTCCCAATGGTTAGATCTGGTATAGAAGTAATCAGCTTCCCAATGGTTAGATCTGGTATAAGAAGTAATCAGCTTCCCAATGGTTAGATCTGGTATAAGAAGTAATCAGCTTCCCAATGGTTAGATCTGGTATAAGAAGTAATCAGCTTCCCAATGGCTTGATCTGGTATAAGAAGTAATCAGCTTCCCAATGGTTAGATCTGGTATAAGAAGTAATCAGCTTCCCAATGGCTTGATCTGGTATAAGAAGTAATCAGCTTCCCAATGGTTAGATCTAGTAGAAGTAATCAGCTTCCCAATGGTTAGATCTGGTATAAGAAGTAATCAGCTTCCCAATGGCTTGATCTGGTATAAGAAGTAATCAGCTTCCCAATGGCTTGATCTGGTATAAGAAGTAATCAGCTTCCCAATGGTTATATCTGGTAAAGGAAGTAATTAGCTTCCAAATGGTTAGATCTGGTATAAGAAGTAATCAGCTTCCCAATGGCTTGATCTGGTAGAAGAAGTAATCAGCTTCCCAATGGTTAAATCTGGTATAAGAAGTAATCAGCTTCCCAATGGTTTGATCTGGTATAAGAAGTAATCAGCTTCCCAATGGCTTGATCTGGTATAAGAAGTAAAGCTTCCCAATGGTTAGATCTGGTATAAGAAGTAATCAGCTTCCCAATGGTTAGATCTAGAAGAAGTAATCAGCTTCCCAATGGTTAGATCTGGTATAAGAAGTAATCAGCTTCCCAATGGTTAGATCTGGTATAAGAAGTAATCAGCTTCCCAATGGCTTGATCTGTATAAGAAGTAATCAGCTTCCCAATGGTTAGATCTAGTAGAAGTAATCAGCTTCCCAATGGTTAGATCTGGTATAAGAAGTAATCAGCTTCCCAATGGTTAGATCTGGTATAAGAAGTAATCAGCTTCCCAATGGCTTGATCTGGTATAAGAAGTAATCAGCTTCCCAATGGTTAGATCTGGTATAAGAAGTAATCAGCTTCCCAATGGCTTGATCTGGTAGAAGAAGTAATCAGCTTCCCAATGTCTTGATCTGGTATAAGAAGTAATCAGCTTCCCAATGGCTTGATCTGGTATAAGAAGTAATCAGCTTCCCAATGGTTAGATCTGGTATAAGAAGTAATCAGCTTCCCAATGGTTAGATCTAGTAGAAGTAATCAGCTTCCCAATTGTTAGATCTGTATAAGAAGTAATTAGCCTCCCAATGGTTAGATCTGGTAGAAGAAGTAATCAGCTTCCCAATGGTTATATCTGGTAAAGGAAGTAATTAGCTTCCAAATGGTTAGATCTGGTATAAGAAGTAATCAGCTTCCCAATGGCTTGATCTGGTAGAAGAAGTAATCAGCTTCCCAATGGTTAGATCTGGTATAAGAAGTAATCAGCTTCCCAATGGCTTGATCTGGTATAAGAAGTAATCAGCTTCCCAATGGTTTGATCTGGTATAAGAAGTAATCAGCTTCCCAATGGTTAGATCTGGTATAAGAAGTAATCAGCTTCTCAATGGTTAGATCTAGTAGAAGTAATCAGCTTCCCAATGGTTAGATCTGGTATAAGAAGTAATCAGCTTCCCAATGGTTAGATCTGGTATAAGAAGTAATCATCTTCCCAATGGTTTGATCTGGTAGAAGAAGTAATCAGCTTCCCAATGGTTAGATCTGGTATAAGAAGTAATCAGCTTCCCAATGGTTTGATGTGGTATAAGAAGTAATCAGCTTCCCAATGGCTTGATCTGGTATAAGAAGTAATCAGCTTCCCAATGGTTAGATCTGGTATAAGAAGTAATCAGCTTCCCAATGGTTAGATCTGGTATAAGAAGTAATCAGCTTCCCAATGGCTTGATCTGGTATAAGAAGTAATCAGCTTCCCAATGGCTTGATCTGGTATAAGAAGTAATCAGCTTCCCAATGGCTTGATCTGGTATAAGAAGTAATCAGCTTCCCAATGGCTTGATCTGGTAGAAGAAGTAATCAGCTTCCCAATGGTTAGATCTGGTATAAGAAGTAATCAGCTTCCCAATGGCTTGATCTGGTATAAGAAGTAATCAGCTTCCCAATGGTTAGATCTGGTATAAGAAGTAATCAGCTTCCCAATGGTTAGATCTAGTAGAAGTAATCAGCTTCCCAATGGTTAGATCTGGTATAAGAAGTAATCAGCTTCCCAATGGTTAGATCTGGTATAAGAAGTAATCAGCTTCCCAATGGCTTGATCTTGCAGAAGAAGTAATCAGCTTCCCAATGGTTAGATCTGGTATAAGAAGTAATCAGCTTCTCAATGGTTAGATCTAGTAGAAGTAATCAGCTTCCCAATGGTTAGATCTGGTATAAGAAGTAATCAGCTTCCCAATGGCTTGATCTGGTAGAAGAAGTAATCAGCTTCCCAATGGCTTGATCTTGCAAAAAAGTAATCAGCTTCCCAATGGCTTTATCTGGTATAAGAAGTAATCAGCTTCCTAATGGTTAGATCTGGTATAAGAAGTAATCAGCTTCCCAATGGTTAGATCTAGTAGAAGTAATCAGCTTCCCAATGGTTAGATCTGGTATAAGAAGTAATCAGCTTCCCAATGGTTAGATCTGGTATAAGAAGTAATCAGCTTCCCAATGGTTAGGTCTGGTATAAGAAGTAATCAGCTTCCCAATGGTTAGATCTGGTATAAGAAGTAATCAGCTTCCCAATGGCTTGATCTGGTATAAGAAGTAATCAGCTTCCCAATGGTTGATCTGGTATAAGAAGTAATCAGCTTCCCAATGGCTTGATCTGGTAGAAGAAGTAATCAGCTTCCCAATGGTTAGATCTGGTATAAGAAGTAATCAGCTTCCCAATGGTTAGATCTGGTATAAGAAGTAATCAGCTTCCCAATGGTTAGATCTGGTATAAGAAGTAATCAGCTTCCCAATGGTTAGATCTAGTAGAAGTAATCAGCTTCCCAATGGTTAGATCTGGTATAAGAAGTAATCAGCTTCCCAATGGCTTGATCTGGTAGAAGAAGTAATCAGCTTCCCAATGGTTAGATCTAGTAGAAGTAATCAGCTTCCCAATGGTTAGATCTGGTATAAGAAGTAATCAGCTTCCCAATGGTTAGATCTAGTAGAAGTAATCAGCTTCCCAATGGTTAGATCTGGTATAAGAAGTAATCAGCTTCCCAATGGCTTGATCTGGTATAAGAAGTAATCAGCTTCCCAATGGTTAGATCTGGTAAGAAGTAATCAGCTTCCCAATGGCTTGATCTGGTATAAGAAGTAATCAGCTTCCCAATGGTTAGATCTGGTATAAGAAGTAATCAGCTTCCCAATGGTTAGATCTAGTAGAAGTAATCAGCTTCCCAATGGCTTGATCTGGTATAAGAAGTAATCAGCTTCCCAATGGTTAGATCTGGTATAAGAAGTAATCAGCTTCCCAATGGTTAGATCTGGTATAAGAAGTAATCAGCTTCCCAATGGCTTGATCTGGTATAAGAAGTAATCAGCTTCCCAATGGTTAGATCTGGTATAAGAAGTAATCAGCTTCCCAATGGCTTGATCTGGTATAAGAAGTAATCAGCTTCCCAATGGTTAGATCTAGTAGAAGTAATCAGCTTCCCAATGGTTAAATCTGGTATAAGAAGTAATCAGCTTCCCAATGGCTTGATCTGGTATAAGAAGTAATCAGCTTCCCAATGGCTTGATCTGGTAGAAGAAGTAATCAGCTTCCCAATGTCTTGATCTGGTATAAGAAGTAATCAGCTTCCCAATGGCTTGATCTGGTATAAGAAGTAATCAGCTTCCCAATGGTTAGATCTGGTATAAGAAGTAATCAGCTTCCCAATGGTTAGATCTAGTAGAAGTAATCAGCTTCCCAATTGTTAGATCTGGTATAAGAAGTAATTAGCTTCCCAATGGTTAGATCTGGTAGAAGAAGTAATCAGCTTCCCAATGGTTATATCTGGTAAAGGAAGTAATTAGCTTCCAAATGGTTAGATCTGGTATAAGAAGTAATCAGCTTCCCAATGGCTTGATCTGGTAGAAGAAGTAATCAGCTTCCCAATGGTTAGATCTGGTATAAGAAGTAATCAGCTTCCCAATGGCTTGATCTGGTATAAGAAGTAATCAGCTTCCCAATGGCTTGATCTGGTATAAGAAGTAATCAGCTTCCCAATGGTTAGATCTGGTATAAGAAGTAATCAGCTTCCCAATGGTTAGATCTAGTAGAAGTAATCAGCTTCCCAATGGTTAGATCTGGTATAAGAAGTAATCAGCTTCCCAATGGTTAGATCTGGTATAAGAAGTAATCAGCTTCCCAATGGCTTGATCTGGTATAAGAAGTAATCAGCTTCCCAATGGTTAGATCTGGTATAAGAAGTAATCAGCTTCCCAATGGTTAGATCTGGTATAAGAAGTAATCAGTTTCCCAATGGTTAGATCTTGTATAAGAAGTAATCAGCTTCCCAATTCTTAGATCTAGTAGAAGTAATCAGCTTCCCAATGGCTTGATCTGGTATAAGAAGTAATCAGCTTCCCAATGGTTAGATCTGGTATAAGAAGTAATCAGCTTCCCAATTCTTAGATTTGGTATAAGAAGTAATCAGCTTCCCAATGGCTTGATCTGGTATAAGAAGTAATCAGCTTCCCAATGGTTAGATCTGGTATAAGAAGTAATCAGCTTCCCAATGGCTTGATCTGGTATAAGAAGTAATCAGCTTCCCAATGGTTAGATCTAGTAGAAGTAATCAGCTTCCCAATGGTTAAATCTGGTATAAGAAGTAATCAGCTTCCCAATGGCTTGATCTGGTATAAGAAGTAATCAGCTTCCCAATGGCTTGATCTGGTAGAAGAAGTAATCAGCTTCCCAATGGTTAGATCTGGTAAAGGAAGTAATTAGCTTCCAAATGGTCAGATCTGGTATAAGAAGTAATCAGCTTCCCAATGGCTTGATCTGGTAGAAGAAGTAATCAGCTTCCCAATGGTTAAATCTGGTATAAGAAGTAATCAGCTTCCCAATGGCTTGATCTGGTATAAGAAGTAATCAGCTTCCCAATGGCTTGATCTGGTATAAGAAGTAATCAGCTTCCCAATGGTTAGATCTGGTATAAGAAGTAATCAGCTTCTCAATGGTTAGATCTAGTAGAAGTAATCAGCTTCCCAATGGTTAGATCTGGTATAAGAAGTAATCAGCTTCCCAATGGTTAGATCTGGTATAAGAAGTAATCAGCTTCCCAATGGCTTGATCTTGCAGAAGAAGTAATCAGCTTCTCAATGGTTAGATCTGGTAGAAGTAATCAGCTTCCCAATGGTTAGATCTGGTATAAGAAGTAATCAGCTTCCCAATGGTTAGATCTGGTATAAGAAGTAATCAGCTTCCCAATGGCTTGATCTGGTATAAGAAGTAATCAGCTTCCCAATGGTTAGATCTGGTATAAGAAGTAATCAGCTTCCCAATGGCTTGATCTGGTAGAAGAAGTAATCAGCTTCCCAATGTCTTGATCTGGTATAAGAAGTAATCAGCTTCCCAATGGCTTGATCTGGTATAAGAAGTAATCTGCTTCCCAATGGTTAGATCTAGTATAAGAAGTAATCAGCTTTTCAATGGTTAGATCTAGTAGAAGTAATCAGCTTCCCAATTGTTAGATCTGGTATAAGAAGTAATTAGCTTCCCAATGGTTAGATCTGGTAGAAGAAGTAATCAGCTTCCCAATGGTTATATCTGGTAAAGGAAGTAATTAGCTTCCAAATGGTCAGATCTGGTATAAGAAGTAATCAGCTTCCCAATAGCTTGATCTGGTAGAAGAAGTAATCAGCTTCCCAATGGTTAAATCTGGTATAAGAAGTAATCAGCTTCCCAATGGCTTGATCTGGTATAAGAAGTAATCAGCTTCCCAATGGCTTGATCTGGTATAAGAAGTAATCAGCTTCCCAATGGTTAGATCTGGTATAAGAAGTAATCAGCTTCTCAATGGTTAGATCTAGTAGAAGTAATCAGCTTCCCAATGGTTAGATCTGGTATAAGAAGTAATCAGCTTCCCAATGGTTAGATCTGGTATAAGAAGTAATCAGCTTCCCAATGGCTTGATCTTGCAGAAGAAATAATCAGCTTCTCAATGGTTAGATCTAGTAGAAGTAATCAGCTTCCCAATGGTTAGATCTGGTATAAGAAGTAATCAGCTTCCCAATGGTTAGATCTGGTATAAGAAGTAATCAGCTTCCCAATGGCTTGATCTGGTAGAAGAAGTAATCAGCTTCCCAATGGTTAGATCTGGTATAAGAAGTAATCAGCTTCCCAATGGCTTGATCTTGCAGAAGAAGTAATCAGCTTCCCAATGGCTTGATCTGGTATAAGAAGTAATCAGCTTCCCAATGGTTAGATCTGGTAGAAGAAGTAATCAGCTTCCCAATGGTTAGATCTGTTATAAGAAGTAATCAGCTTCCCAATGGCTTGATCTGGTAGAAGAAGTAATCAGCTTCCCAATGGCTTGATCTGGTATAAGAAGTAATCAGCTTCCCAATGGCTTGATCTGGTATAAGAAGTAATCAGCTTCCCAATGGCTTGATCTGGTAGAAGAAGTAATCAGCTTCCCAATGGTTAGATCTGGTATAAGAAGTAATCAGCTTCCCAATGGCTTGATCTGTTATAAGAAGTAATCAGCTTCCCAATGGTTAGATCTGGTATAAGAAGTAATCAGCTTCTCAATGGTTAGATCTAGTAGAAGTAATCAGCTTCCCAATGGTTAGATCTGGTATAAGAAGTAATCAGCTTCCCAATGGTTAGATCTGGTATAAGAAGTAATCAGCTTCCCAATGGCTTGATCTTGCAGAAGAAGTAATCAGCTTCTCAATGGTTAGATCTGGTATAAGAAGTAATCAGCTTCTCAATGGTTAGATCTAGTAGAAGTAATCAGCTTCCCAATGGTTAGATCTGGTATAAGAAGTAATCAGCTTCCCAATGGCTTGATCTTGCAGAAGAAGTAATCAGCTTCCCAATGGCTTGATCTTGCAGAAGAAGTAATCAGCTTCCCAATGGCTTGATCTGGTATAAGAAGTAATCAGCTTCCCAATGGCTTGATCTGGTATAAGAAGTAATCTGCTTCCCAATGGTTAGATCTAGTATAAGAAGTAATCAGCTTTTCAATGGTTAGATCTAGTAGAAGTAATCAGCTTCCCAATGGTTAGATCTGGTATAAGAAGTAATCAGCTTCCCAATGGTTAGATCTGGTATTAGAAGTAATCAGCTTCCCAATTGTTAGATCTGGTATAAGAAGTAATTAGCTTCCCAATGGTTAGATCTGGTAGAAGAAGTAATCAGCTTCCCAATGGTTAGATCTGTTATAAGAAGTAATCAGCTTCCCAATGGCTTGATTTGGTAGAAGAAGTAATCAGCTTTTCAATGGCTTGATCTGGTATAAGAAGTAATCAGCTTCCCAATGGCTTGATCTGGTATAAGAAGTAATCAGCTTCCCAATGGCTTGATCTGGTAGAAGAAGTAATCAGCTTCCCAATGGTTAGATCTGGTGTAAGAAGTAATCAGCTTTTCAATGGCTTGATCTGTTATAAGAAGTAATCAGCTTCCCAATGGTTAGATCTGGTATAAGAAGTAATCAGCTTCTCAATGGTTAGATCTGGTATAAGAAGTAATCAGCTTCCCAATGGCTTGATCTGGTATAAGAAGTAATCTGCTTCCCAATGGTTAGATCTAGTATAAGAAGTAATCAGCTTTTCAATGGTTAGATCTAGTAGAAGTAATTAGCTTCCCAATGGTTAGATCTGGTATAAGAAGTAATCAGCTTCCCAATGGTTAGATCTGGTATTAGAAGTAATCAGCTTCCCAATTGTTAGATCTGGTATAAGAAGTAATTAGCTTCCCAATGGTTAGATCTGGTAGAAGTAATCAGCTTCCCAATGGTTAGATCTGTTATAAGAAGTAATCAGCTTCCCAATGGCTTGATTTGGTAGAAGAAGTAATCAGCTTCCCAATGGCTTGATCTGGTATAAGAAGTAATCAGCTTCCCAATGGCTTGATCTGGTATAAGAAGTAATCAGCTTCCCAATGGCTTGATCTGGTAGAAGAAGTAATCAGCTTCCCAATGGTTAGATCTGGTGTAAGAAGTAATCAGCTTCTCAATGGCTTGATCTGTTATAAGAAGTAATCAGCTTCCCAATGGTTAGATCTGGTATAAGAAGTAATCAGCTTCCCAATGGTTAGATCTGGTATAAGAAGTAATCAGCTTCCCAATG
Source organism: Tachypleus tridentatus (assembly GCF_004210375.1). Classification (NCBI taxonomy): domain Eukaryota; kingdom Metazoa; phylum Arthropoda; class Merostomata; order Xiphosura; family Limulidae; genus Tachypleus; species Tachypleus tridentatus. The sequence goes on from NC_134836.1 coordinate 49,217,732, forward strand.
GCTTGATCTTGCAGAAGAAGTAATCAGCTTCTCAATGGTTAGATCTGGTATAAGAAGTAATCAGCTTCTCAATGGTTAGATCTAGTAGAAGTAATCAGCTTCCCAATGGTTAGATCTGGTATAAGAAGTAATCAGCTTCCCAATGGTTAGATCTGGTATTAGAAGTAATCAGCTTCCCAATGGTTAGATCTGGTATAAGAAGTAATCAGCTTCCCAATGGTTAGATCTGGTAGAAGAAGTAATCAGCTTCCCAATGGTTAGATCTGGTATAAGAAGTAATCAGCTTCCCAATGGCTTGATCTGGTAGAAGAAGTAATCAGCTTCCCAATGGCTTGATCTGGTATAAGAAGTAATCAGCTTCCCAATGGCTTGATCTGGTATAAGAAGTAATCAGCTTCCCAATGGCTTGATCCGGTAGAAGAAGTAATCAGCTTCCCAATTGTTAGATCTGGTGTAAGAAGTAATCAGCTTTTCAATGGCTTGATCTGTTATAAGAAGTAATCAGCTTCCCAATGGTTAGATCTGGTATAAGAAGTAATCAGCTTCTCAATGGTTAGATCTGGTATAAGAAGTAATCAGCTTCCCAATGGCTTGATCTGGTATAAGAAGTAATCTGCTTCCCAATGGTTAGATCTAGTATAAGAAGTAATCAGCTTTTCAATGGTTAGATCTAGTAGAAGTAATCAGCTTCCCAATGGTTAGATCTGGTATAAGAAGTAATCAGCTTCCCAATGGTTAGATCTGGTATAAGAAGTAATCAGCTTCCCAATTGTTAGATCTGGTATAAGAAGTAATTAGCTTCCCAATGGTTAGATCTGGTAGAAGTAATCAGCTTCCCAATGGTTAGATCTGTTATAAGAAGTAATCAGCTTCCCAATGGCTTGATTTGGTAGAAGAAGTAATCAGCTTCCCAATGGCTTGATCTGGTATAAGAAGTAATCAGCTTCCCAATGGCTTGATCCGGTAGAAGAAGTAATCAGCTTCCCAATTGTTAGATCTGGTGTAAGAAGTAATCAGCTTTGCAATGGCTTGATCTGTTATAAGAAGTAATCAGCTTCCCAATGGTTAGATCTGGTATAAGAAGTAATCAGCTTCCCAATGGTTAGATCTGGTATAAGAAGTAATCAGCTTCCCAATGGCTTGATCTTGTAGAAGAAGTAATCAGCTTCCCAATGGTTAGATCTGGTATAAGAAGTAATCAGCTTCCCAATGGTTAGATCTAGTAGAAGTAATCAGCTTCCCAATGGTTAGATCTGGTATAAGAAGTAATCAGCTTCCCAATGGCTTGATCTGGTATAAGAAGTAATCAGCTTCCCAATGGTTAGATCTGGTATAAGAAGTAATCAGCTTTTCAATGGTTAGATCTAGTAGAAGTAATCAGCTTCCCAATGGTTAGATCTGGTATAAGAAGTAATCAGCTTCCCAATGGTTAGATCTGGTATTAGAAGTAATCAGCTTCCCAATTGTTAGATCTGGTATAAGAAGTAATTAGCTTCCCAATGGTTAGATCTGGTAGAAGAAGTAATCAGCTTCCCAATGGTTAGATCTGTTATAAGAAGTAATCAGCTTCCCAATGGCTTGATCTGGTATAAGAAGTAATCAGCTTCCCAATGGCTTGATCTGGTATAAGAAGTAATCAGCTTCCCAATGGCTTGATCCAGTAGAAGAAGTAATCAGCTTCCCAATTGTTAGATCTGGTGTAAGAAGTAATCAGCTTTTCAATGGCTTGATCTGTTATAAGAAGTAATCAGCTTCCCAATGGTTAGATCTGGTATAAGAAGTAATCAGCTTCTCAATGGTTAGATCTAGTAGAAGTAATCAGCTTCCCAATGGTTAGATCTGGTATAAGAAGTAATCAGCTTCCCAATGGTTTGATCTTGTAGAAGAAGTAATCAGCTTCTCAATGGTTAGATCTGGTATAAGAAGTAATCAGCTTCTCAATGGTTAGATCTAGTAGAAGTAATCAGCTTCCCAATGGTTAGATCTGGTATAAGAAGTAATCAGCTTCCCAATGGTTAGATCTGGTATAAGAAGTAATCAGCTTCCCAATGGCTTGATCTGGTAGAAGAAGTAATCAGCTTCCCAATGGTTAGATCTGGTATAAGAAGTAATCAGCTTCCCAATGGTTTTATCTTGCAGAAGAAGTAATCAGCTTCCCAATGGCTTGATCTGGTATAAGAAGTAATCAGCTTCCCAATGGTTGATCTGGTATAAGAAGTAATCAGCTTCCCAATGGTTAGATCTGGTATAAGAAGTAATCAGCTTCCCAATGGTTAGATCTAGTAGAAGTAATCAGCTTCCCAATGGTTAGATCTGGTATAAGAAGTAATCAGCTTCCCAATGGTTAGATCTGGTAGAAGAAGTAATCAGCTTCCCAATTGTTAGATCTGGTATAAGAAGTAATTAGCTTCCCAATGGTTAGATCTGGTAGAAGAAGTAATCAGCTTCCCAATGGTTAGATCTGTTATAAGAAGTAATCAGCTTCCCAATGGCTTGATTTGGTAGAAGAAGTAATCAGCTTCCCAATGGCTTGATCTGGTATAAGAAGTAATCAGCTTCCCAATGGCTTGATCTGGTATAAGAAGTAATCAGCTTCCCAATGGTTAGATCCGGTAGAAGAAGTAATCAGCTTCCGAATGGTTAGATCTGGTGTAAGAAGTAATCAGCTTCCCAATGGTTAGATCTGTTATAAGAAGTAATCAGCTTCCCAATGGTTAGATCTGGTATAAGAAGTAATCAGCTTCTCAATGGTTAGATCTAGTAGAAGTAATCAGCTTCCCAATGGTTAGATCTGGTATAAGAAGTAATTAGCTTCCCAATTGTTAGATCTGGTATAAGAAGTAATTAGCTTCCCAATGGTTAGATCCTGTAGAAGAAGTAATCAGCTTCCCAATGGTTAGATCTGGTATAAGAAGTAATCAGCTTTTCAATGGTTTGATCTAGTATATGAAGTAATCAGCTTCCCAATGGTTAGATCTGGTATAAGAAGTAATCAGCTTCTCAATGGTTAGATCTAGTAGAAGTAATCAGCTTCCCAATGGTTAGATCTGGTATAAGAAGTAATCAGTTTCCCAATGGTTAGATCTGGTATAAGAAGTAATCAGCTTCCTAATTGTTAGATCCGGTATAAGAAGTAATCAACGATAGAATTAGTTTATGTTTTTAGTTTTACACAAAACGTTCATCAAAATATAACAAATAATCTTTAAAATATTTGGAAACAAAATATGTTGTAACACTCGCAGATAAAGCAAGCAGCCAATGTTATTACCCTTCTTAAGGAGCTTGGTTACAATACCCAAACTTGGCAATCATCACGTAATAATGTCCATACGTATGAAAAAATCAAAGCAAAGGTCATTACCAAACAACGTGATTGTATTATATAGGGTTAGCTAGCCAGGACTTCACACCCAAGCGACCTGATTGATGACATTATGTTAATATCAAAATCTCATAATGAAGCGACCATCAATCGAAAAACCTAAATTATAGTATAAAACCCTGCAGTTTATAAAAACTTAACGTGTAATAACATTCTGTTATTTAAAACGGATCAGAATTATTTGGGCTAACGAGTAAAAAAACCTAATAACCATCAAAGTTATATGTATTAATTCTGTTAATTCATTATTTCCCTATCAACAAAGTTTGTCTGCTAAAAGCATTATTACCGGTTTTAAATGAAGACCTACAATACATTTCCCTATGTTACCGGTGTCTGTGTGTTTCATTAAAGGATGGTCCTTACATAAGTCTTCGACCAATAACGTTTAACTTTGAGATCCAGGGTTTGTATTACTCCACTGGGGGCAGAGCTTAAGCAAGAATACGTTTAAACCTTTCAGTTAAAATACTTGATACCATTATTTCTACAAATCATAATCTGTACAAACACAACCCGTATTAATAGACTTGTTGAAAAGCACTTTGTATTCATACTGCTACTCTCGCGTCTTTCTAAAATCACGGCCTAGCTTGGCCAGTTGGTTAGGGTGCTCGGCCCGTAATCTGAGAGTCGCAGGTTCGAATCACCCTCACACCAAACATTCTTGCATTTTTAGCCGTAGGGATTTTATTATGTTACGTTCAATCTTACTATTCGTTGGTAAAAGAGTAGCCCAAGAGTTGGCGGTGAGTGGTGATGACTAGTTGCTTTCCCTCTAATCTTACACAGCTAAATTAGGAAGAGCTGGTGCAGATAGTTCTCGTGTAGGTTTTTGCGAAATCAAAAACAAACAAATAAACTTTCTAAAACTATACATACCGTGTTGCAGCGTATTTACCAACCAAATAGCTCATGCGATCAACATGTGTGTCTAGTTGAGAAGTGTTTTGCTTTTGGAGTTCTTACTATCCATTACTAAGTGATATATTTGGTGACTGTTTTCAATGGAAACATATTTTTTCAAGCTAGTAAAATATTAAAACAGGTAAAAATTCTTATGAATTAGTGGATCCTTCAGAAACATGGGCCGTAAGGAATTGTATCGTCTTCCTATGTCTAGAACCACCACTTTGGGGATTTACATTATTAAAAGGAAGCGATTTATTGTGTTCTAAAATATGTTTCTAATGACAACTAATTTGTATTTGAGTACATGCTCTGTATTGACAGTAAGAAATGTTATATATATTAGATAAATATTTTACCATGTGAATGAGAAGATGGTAATATAAAGTTTATTAGAAAGGGTAAATGGTAATATTTAACCCGTGAAAACTGAGTATAACACTTCGGGAGCTTATCTATACTTAAGTAATTAGTTTGAAATTATTTCTTGATAATATTTCATAGAAAAACGTGTAACTTATTACAGTTCCATAGTTGTGCTTCTAAGGATTGTATTTTTAGTGAACTGAAACAAAGATAAAATTATCACATAATTATTTTATTTTCTTATTTCTAATAAGGACTCAATTTTAAGAAACCCAACAACCCTCACCCCAGTGGTACAACGATAAGTTTGAAGGCTTAGAACGTTAAAACACAGGTTTCTATAATCGATTGTGGAGATTTGTGCTTAACTTCAATCAAACAAGTTCCGTCTACTCTTTTGCATACAGGATATAGAGAAACAGGTGCGAGTTTAATAGTCATACAAACACATTACTTATTATAAATGTATGTGTTTTCTACCAGCAGAAGTCACAACACTATAAAACAGATGTCATCCAAGAAACTGTGTGTGTCTCTTCTTATAGTAAAGCCACATCAGGCTATTTGCTGAGTCAACCGAGGGAAATCTAACCCCCTGATTTTAGAGTTGTAAATCCGCAGACATATCGCTGTACACAGGACACTAAAGCAGTGCCGTTTTACAATATCTAAACATATATTAACTTTATACACTTACACAAGACAAACTAAATATTTATTTATATACGTTGTTGTCAAATTAAAGTTGAAGAAAATAGTTAATATTCCTATACACATAATAAAACAATGCCAGTACTTACCACAAGGAGGTTAACACTCTTTCACAAGTTTGATTGGATTGTTTAAAGGCGTTACTGGAAGAGCAAGTTTTCAGTTAGCTGTTTTTAAGCATAAAGCTACACGATGACCTAGCTATCTGTGTATCGAGATCTTACAGAGTCACCACTGGACCACTGGGATGCACGAGCACAAGAAGGCCAATAGTCTCACAGCGAATTGACCCTGAACTAGGTTACGTTGTTACTACAGTTTTGATAACAAAAATGTAACGAATCGTAAAGTTACATTTTCCAGACACATTGCAAACACGAAAGCATTACACCGAGGCAGCAGAACTCTTGCTAGTAATGGGTCCTTACACACTGTAAATTACGTAACTATACTGTAACGTATAGGTTTATAAAACCGAGTACCTATGAATACAGGAAATTATAATTATGATGCCACAGGGTGAGAAATGATACATTTCTCGATGATGTCCTCTCCCAGCGAGAAATGCCATTCCTCCTACTGGTATGCAGATGCACTGTAGGTGATAATTACAGTGAAGAACGGATGTGCTAATGAGCAGTACAAATATCTCACACAAGGCTGTGAACGTGATGTGAAACTAATTCGCACGTTTGGTGTTAAATCTATAATCTCAGACGTTATTACGAGTTCACCAGAACTGAAGGCTAACATCTACCGTGCTATTGAATCACTGGTTACAACCAATAATTTGGTTATCATGGCCGTAAAGGTAAAGTCTAGTCTCTCATATCGTTTGAACATCGGAGGTCAGAATAAGAGTAATTAGAAACACACCGTGAATTACTCTTTGAATATACAGGTTTTATTTTGTGTAACAACGAATCACTCTTTGAATATACAGGTCTCATTTTGTGGAACAGCGAATTACTCTTTGAATATACAGGTCTCATTTTGTGGAACAGCGAATTACTCTTTGAATATACAGGTTTTGTTTTGTGGAACAACGAATTACTCTTTGAATATACAGGTTTTGTTTTGTGGAACAGCGAATTACTCTTTGAATATACAGGTCTCATTTTGTGGAACAACGAATTACTCTTTGAATATACAGGTTTTGTTTTGTGGAACAGCGAATTACTCTTTGAATATAGAGGTCTCATTTTGTGGAACAACAAATTACTCTTTGAATATACAGGTTTTGTTTTGTGGAACAACGAATTACTCTTTGAATATACAGGTCTTGTTTTGTGAAACAGTGAATTATTCTTTGAATATACAGGTCTTGTTTTGTGAAACAGTGAATTATTCTTTGAATATACAGGTCTTGTTTTGTGGAACAGTGAATTACTTTTTGAATAAACTGGTCCTGTTTTGTGGAACAACGAATTACGCTTTGAATGTATGGGCTTTAACATTATACTGTTAAACAAATAAATAGATATATGAAACACCATACAATACAGATATTTGTAAACTACCCAAGTCACCCTATCAACAGAGACTCGTGGTTCCAGCCGAAAATAAAGTACAAATTATGTTGTTGTGTAGAAAAATATATATGTAAAAACGGCTGGTATGGACAGAGAAAATTCTATGTGGAAGAGCGAACAACGTTTCGACCTTCTTCGGTCATCGTGAACCTGACTATTTCTCTTGGTAGGCACTGCAGAAAATAATCGACACATGATAACCCACAAAAATAAATAAATGTGGTTATATATTCATCAAATACATCTGTGTGTATATGGACGAACAACTGATTTATTTAACGCTGGCAGACGGTAAGACACAAGCTATACACTCTGTTTCTTTGTTTCTACAAAATCCGGAATTTTCCGATATATTTCATTCCCTCCATTTTAAGAATTCATAGGTTTTTGGAATATTTTTATAAAACGTTTTGTAATTGTATGCGTGAAGCATTTCTGTGCATTGTCACTGTTTTTATGTATATGCTTTTCCGAAAGAAAAAAAAAAAGGCAGATACAGCTTTCAGTTACATTGGTATTTTCTTGAATAAACAGATCAGAAAACATGTGATAACCACAACCGATACTTAGGAAACGGCATGTATCAGAACTACATTTTGTCATTGTTGTGTAATGCTTCCATAAATGAAACACTTTCAGGAAATGTATGAAACAACAAGATATTCAAACACTGAGATTGTAAAGATCCAAATGTATGTAACAACAAGATATTCAAACACTGAGATTGTAGCGATCCAAATGTATGTAATAACAAGGTAATCAAACACTGAAATTATAAATATCCAAATATATGTAACAACAAGGTAATCAAACACTGAGATTATAAAGATCCTTATGATGTAACAACAAGGTAATCAAACACTGAGATTATGAAGATTCAACACCGGGGACAATTAAGAGCAGTTAGCTTTTGTAATGCTTTTCTTGAGTATTTGAATAATTTTTTCACTACAATTATATCCGCTAATCATCTTATCTGCGGTGAAGTAGAAATAAACGGGGTGTTTATTTTGTATCTTCAGTTTCTACGTTTTACCAATTTCATCTATTATATAGAAACGTTCCTAAATTGATCGAGTAGAACTATTTATTTCTGCTCATCCTATCAAAAAAATCATCTGTTATTTTCCCATAAACAAGATTATTGTAAAAAATAAAGACATACAATTTGTATTTTAATTATAAGCCTCTGGCAACTAAGAGTTAAGTCCGAGGGCTTACAATGTTAAAATCGGATTTCGATACCCGTGATGGACATACCATAGACATGTAGTTTCTCATTAACAATAATTAATCAACAATATTTTAACTAAAAGCTCGCCAGTGGCTTAGTGGTAATTCTGCAGGTTTACAATGCTAAGAATCGGGTTTTAATACCCGCGATGAGTACAAAAAACTAGCCCATTGTGTAACATTGTGTTTAAACTAAAAAAATACAAAACGTTATATTACTCTGTGTTGTTGTCCTTCGTAACTTACACGAAGCAGCTGAACCATGTTACGTTTTATAATTTGTTTGTTTAACTTTGCATAGTAAAGAAGAGCCTAAAATCCATGTTAAAATACCAGATTTAACGGTCTGTCGTAGCACGATTTATCTGAAATATTATAACAAAAACAGGACGTTTTATACGACTACTCTCTATATTCGGCCCGGAATGGCCAGGTGGTTAAGGCACTCGACTCGTAATCTGACGGTCGCGGGTTCGAATGCCCGTTACATCAAACATGCTTGCCCTTTTCAGCCGTGGGGGCGTTATAACGAAACGGTCAATCCTCACTATTCGTTGATAAAAGAGTGGTAGTGGGTGGTGATGACTAGCTGCCTTCCCTCTAGTCTTACACTGCTAAATTAGGGATGGCTAACGCAGATAGCCCTCGTGTAGCTTTGCGCGAAATTCAAACCGAAACATTTTTGTTTTTCTAAGTTTTTAATAGACATGTATGCATGTTTTAGAGCAGGATTTAAAATATGCTCAACGACAAATCAGATTATGACATTTAGAATTACTCTTCTACCATTGATTCCTAAATTTTAAACAGCTGATATATTACTGTAATACTAACATATGTATTCATCACTGTTTTTTAATTTTTTTTATTTACGAAACACGATTTTAAACGTTTGACAATAAAACAAACCGACGTTGACCGTTCCGTTTAAGCACAGAAAGTAACGTGTATTGTTTTATATTCGTCGCTTGTTACTTCCTAGGTGATTTAGTATCCTAGAAAGAGCACCAAGACGAACCGGGTAGATTTCTATTGTAGATTTTGTAAGTGTGCTAACATTTTGACAATATCCACTGACGCAAGAAGAAACTCAGAGCTTATTAAATTATAAACATCAAGACTGAATGTTCGGTTGGGGAGTTGTATTAGAAATGAAACAAAAGAAATCACTGTAAGCAATTTGATTTGGAATCGGGTTACGCTAAATTAAACTTTGTATTTACACAACTACAGATGTTCAAGAGTTCAGACGTGCGCTGATGATCGAAAATATGAAACTTAAATGTATTGTGTTACAAACTCGATAAGTATAGACTATCTTCCTGGGGGGAGGGAGCTTCTACAAAGTGTTCACATAGCATATGAAAGTTCACTTGAATTTCAATATCTAGATATAATTATTCATAGATTATCTTTGTCTATACTGTCGAAGCGCCTCCTTGCGGCTGGTTTCCAGCTGGAAGATGATAATGTAAAGTATTTAGTTGATGGAAAGTAGTAACATGTCAAAACAGTTTCTATTTCTACTCAACAGACATGTAATAATAACTGAAGTGTTAAGGAGAATAATGTTACAATGCACCCCCTAGTGGCTCAGTGTTAAGGCTATAGACTTATAACTCTAAAAACTCTAAAACCTTCTCTCTAATCCATCATGTCATACTTAGGGATGGCTATATCAGATAGCATCTTCTCTCTAATCTATCACTTCATAATTAGGGTTGGATATCTTAAATAGCATCTTCTCTCTAATCTATTACTTTATAATTAGGGATGGATATCTTAAATAGCATCTTCCCTGTAAACTATCACTTCATAAATAAGAATGGCTATCTTAAATAGCATCTTCCCTCTAATCTATCACTTCGTAATTTGGGATGGCTAGCTCAGATAGCACCTTCCTTCTAATCTATCACTTCATAATTTGGGATGGCTAGCTCAGATAGCACCTTCTCTCTGATCTATCACTTCATAAGTTGGGATGGTTAGCTCATACAGCCCCATGCGTCTTTTGTGGATTCCAACAAACAAACAAACCAAACTAATTCAGGGGGATGAAGTTAAAATAGGATTAATTAATCACTACCCACAAATATGTCAACCAAATCAAGATATATGTATTTCGTACCTTATAGTTTCTCTCTTAGTTACAGTGTGAGTGTTCTAATCAGTTCTATGTGCTTTAGTTAAAACACACTTAGCTCTTAGTGATGTAGTTTCCTTAGGAGATAACACCGCTGAAACCTTTACGGCACTTGCACATCTTAGAGATAAGAAAAATTGAAAAATAATACGTTTGATAATCATATGATAGTTTTCACTGAATTAAAACAAACACTAAGAAAAAAGTTCAGCATTTCAGAATAATCATATTTTTATCTTTTATCGGGTACAAAACTAAAGAATGAGTTGTCTATAGTCTGCCCATCATGGGTACCTAAATCTGTTTTTTAGCGTTATAAGTCTGCAGACTTACATGCATCATTGAACCACTAGGTAACTTCATATACATAAGTCGGTTTACATTAATATTCTAAAGCTTAAGTGAGATCAGTAATTGTTCTTAAGTAAACTGATTTGTTATACCATGATCACAAGGTGTGACATTTTAAAGTTTTAAATTTATTAATGAATTTATTTTCGGGTTGCATACTGATAAATATTGTAGAAACCCAACAAACTTTGAATTTCATTGGATTGCAACTATCTGGGGGAGAAATAGAAAGAAAATAGAAAGGACCGTTGTATGAAGGTGTAAAACAACAAGTAAAAATAATAGAATATACTTACAAGTAGATAAGAAATGACAATCTATAATAATGCAATATACTCACAGTAGATACTCAAGTCTATAGCAATACTTTATGTGTGAGGAGTATATGATATATTCCTGGTGTTCATTTTACTGTTTTCAAATACATAATCAACATTCGTACACACGTTTTGTCTACCTTTCATACTAAACACATGTATACTGATTGCTTTAACTAATGGACATTTACACTGATAAGACCAGCGTTAAGTAGACCGTCATTTGGGGGGGGGGGGGTGACAGGGGCAGCTATCAAGCTCCGTAGGAATAACAGTTTCTGTGAGACATTTTTAGTGAATGAACATTTACACCTAAAATACTCCACAGTGTTGACCTCCAGGTAATTCATACTCATGTTATAATTGGAATGATTTAGAGTGAATTGGATGTTGAACTCTATGGAATGCAGAATGTCTAGGTATTTGGTTAAAGAATCAAGGCCCTAGTCTCATTGTCTAAACGCGTGTTTAACCCAGAAATCAGGGCCAATGCTGATATATTGATGTCATTCGTCAAGTGTCGTTGTTGCAGTGACGTGGATAAATATTACGAATAAATAACATAGTAAACATTACGGTATAAACAACATGATAAATATTACAGTATAAACAACATAACGTAAGTATCCATTGCGATTCCCTAACAAAATGGATTATAATGTCAAACAAATGCTATAGAGATTTTACTTCTCAGTTATGGTTTGTGTTTCAATGGAACACTCCTGAAGAAGCTGTTAAAGCGAAACGTTGAGTGTCCAATTGAATTGGATTGCTTGAAATTAAGCAAAAACCTACACTGGAGCTATCTGCGCTAGCCGTCTATAATTTTGCAGTGTAAGACTAGAGGGAAGGCAGCCAGTCATCACTACCAATTGCCAACTTTTGGGCTACTCTTTTGCTAACGAATAGCGGGATTGACCATAATATTATAACGCTCCCACGGCTGAAAGGGCGAGAATGTTTGATGCAACGGAACCCGCGACCGTCAGATTACGAGTCGAGTGCCTTAACCATCTGGCCATACTGGGCCGCTATATAATGTGAAAAACTGATAAGTGACCAATGACATTTTTTTTTTACTCGCACCAACAGTACGTTTGATATGTTTCGCTATGACATAGGTCCAGCTCACGTTTCTTTGGTTAACTTGAGTTCAGGTTTACTGATGAGGACTGGAATTCTCCTAAACTAGTATAACCAAATAACACACGTTATAGTATAACCAAATAACACGCGTTATTGTTTGAACTGTTTCTCCTGTAAACTTTGTCTTCGAGATAAAACGATTTTAGGAATACTAAATTTATTCATTGCATCTCTAGCTTTAAAATGCGCCACTAATAAACAAAACCACGAACTCTCTGATCCGTAACTTGCCATCCATTTAATATATTACACTCTTAATTGTAAAAAAGAATATTTTTATTACTTAAAATTGAGTATGGTTTCTGTAACATTCATAGTTCTGAATACTAAAAAACCTGACCTTTATTTTAAGAAAGAGTTATTAATGAATTCTAATCACGATCATTACTCTTACTGTATGAATATCAACTTTAGAAATATAAGGTTTTTAAATATCTAAATCAATGTTGTTTTCTACTCTATCTTTGAAAAGCTAGCACTAAAACCTGGAATCACGCATCTTTCGCTTTTATCGCTCGACTCGTAATCTGATGGTCGCGGGTTCGAATCCCCATCATACCAAACCTACTGTTCATTGGTAAAAGAGTAGCCCAAGAGTTGGTGTTGGTGGTGATGACTAGTTACCTTCCCTTTAATCTTACACCGCTAAATTAGGGACGGCTAGCGCAGATAGCTCTCGTGTAGCTTTGCGTAAAATTAAATACTTACAAACAAACTTTCCAGTTGCCTTACAGGCGAACTTCAAAGTAGAATTTAGTTTAATTAACGAGATAATATACAGAGTAATTTACTACTTTAATCAACTTTGTGTTATTCATGTATTTGATAAATACAGAGCAAAACATATGTCAAACGGACATATAACAACATAATATGTTACTTGACGGTCTCTATCAATGGCACGTATGACCATTTTACATCACAGTTAATAAGACTTTACTACCCTGGAGAAACAATAGGAAGCCTGATATAACTAAATGTTAGTGTGTGTGATTTAAAAAAGGACGTAAAGGTTAACAATCACATCAGATACTTCTGTGGTTACGGACTCACATTGCTAAAACCGGGTTTCGATATCTGTGGTGGGCAGAGCACAGATAGCCCATTGTGTAACTTTGTCCTTAATTCTAAATAAACAAACACTTCTGTGTCCGAAATATTTCTAAAGATAAACTTTAATTTTTTAACACTTGATCTGTTTTCTTGTACATTTGTAAATTTGCAAACAACAAAAACAGACCTCAGAGTTTGTGTTTTTATTACATATCTATATACTCGAACTTCGTTACAAGTGGATCGTACTTCTGTATAATTGTTTGATCCTTTATGCAAGCTCACAAAATTATGGAAAAAAATTCTGTTTTTTTTAAGCGGCTATCAAGAAGGAATACGCTTTGCGTTTCTGGAGTATGTATTTTTTCAAATGTATAATGTATGTATATTATATTATAATAGGTCCGTCTATGACCTTTTGATTTATATTAATCTTATAAATTAAAAAAAAAGTGAATTCATCCGATGCCTAGATGACACGCAACTTGTTTCTGCAGACGAGAGGGGCCACCAATTAAAGGCCCGGCATGGCCAGGTGGGTTAAGGCATTAGACACGTAATCTGAGGGTCGCGGGTTCGAATCCTGGTTGCATCAAACATGCTCGCCCTTTCAGCCGTAGGGGCATTATAATGTGACGGTAAATCCCACTATTCATTGGCAAAAGAGTTGCCCAAGAGTTGGCGGTGGGTGGTGATGAGTAGCTACCTTCCCTCTAGTCTTACACTGTTAAATTAGGGACGACTAGCGCAGATAGCCATCGTGTAGCTTTGCGTAAAATTCAAAAACAAACAAACATTAGTTAAATTAATATTATAAACATGAATACAACTAGTTGAACGTTATAAACTTCTTACGTGCTTGATATTTTAAATTCTTGGGCTAAACAGTTAACCCGAGGGCCCATAATGTCCAGACATATCCACCTCTTAACTTAAGTCAGAGATCCCTAATGCCCATGTTTAGCTATTCTTTTGCTTAGGCTAAATACCCTTAATTTCAAGGCATAATCATCCTCTAACTTAAACTAGAGACCCTTAATATCCAAGCATAACAATTCCCTATTTTAAGTCAGAGATTTCCAATGTTCAGGAATAACCACCCCCTAAAATAGACCAGAGACCCCTAATATTCATGCATGGCCATCTTCCGACTGAAGTTTCTGATCAGAGAAAAATCAACAAATTCAGCAGGACCTATAAGACCACTCTTAAATGAATAGCGCTCTCACAGTTGAAGGCGAGGTGTATTCTTTATGCAGTATGTAGCGTCTCGAACCTCGATTCCTCAGCTCGACAGAACTGCATACTAACAATAAAGTTGTGCCAAGTGCAAAAACGTTTCACGACAACTTAAATGTGTAGGAGATGTGCTTGACTCTTATTTTAGATTAAATAAACACATTTTGGTGTGATAATTTGAAAGATGTGTTCCATGTATGTTTCTTTTTGGAGAAAAACCAAGCAAGCACATTTTTAATGAAATAATGTGTAAAACTTCGAATATTCTACCAATCTCTTATTTTGTCTCTTGACGAACACTCGGTAATCCTGAAGGCTTGAACTCCTAAAATTCGGGTTTCGATACTCTCTTTGTATAGCTTTAAGCCTGCCAAAAATTCTTTTATCTTCCTTTCTCTTCATTTATTTATTTTTCTCAATATATCGTAAAGAGAAGATTTATGGAATGAAAACCGAAGGTATAAAAAACAAAACTAAAATAATATAGTCCACATTTCTTTGCGAGAAAAACTTAAATTTGTTTCTTATATTATCACTCATATAGTCGATTTCAGATTCTACCAGGAACGTGTAATACAACAAAATGTCTTGAAACGCAAAAGTGGTGCAAACAATGCAGGAAAATGCGTAACTTTCAGATTGTAAAATAATCCAAAAGAAAATATAGCGACAAACACAGAACACTTAACAGACATGTAGTTAAGATATCTTGTTGTTGTACAATAAAGATGAAGTCCATAGTAAAATATTTAAAGCAAAAAATTATTTAAAAAAAAAAGATCTGTATAAACAAACTACCGTAAAATAAACTTGTCACCGTAATGTTAGGTTCATAAATAATTCGAGTTGTTCGTTCACGTTGCAATGCTGCTTTACCTCATAAATTCCAGAAAAAATTTATAGCACTACTTTACCAGGCTGTTCATGTGACAAATTTTATGTCATGTGTCATTTATCACGACTCAAAGTTTTCTGTATAATGTATTGCTATTCAAAATATTGAGTATAAATCGAAAAAAACAAAGGTTTGAACTTGGAGACTGGATAGAGCTCAGAAAGAAAGGTTAATAGTTTTAGACACTTTCACAGAAGTAAGTAAAAGCTTGAAGATAAATTTCCTTTGTCTATTAAAAGTATAACAAGATAAAAGTTAGACAACAAATCTAGAACTCATAAAAGAATAACTGTATATATTTTCGTGTTTCCTAATAGAGCCTGATACAACATGGAGGTCAGGGCGATCGACTCGCGATTTCCTGGGTGCGAGTTCGATCCTCGTCATTGAACACGCTCGCTTTTTTTAGCCACGAGAGCTTTATAATGTGATGGTCAAGCCCACATTTTATTTGTAAAAATGCAGCCCAAGACTAGGGTTGGTGATGCTAATAACAAATTGCCTTCTCTCTAGTCTTTCCTCTAAATTCGGGCTGGCTAGCGCAGATAGCTCTCAAGACAATATTGAATTCATTGTACGTGTAACACTGGAATTAATTTATTTTTTAAAATATTGTTTGTATAACAAAAGATTGAATTCATTGTTAATATTGTATGTGTAACACAAGACTTGGTTCATTGTTAATGTTACACGTGTCACCTTTTTCATAATTTTGGAAGATCTAGATATAAGAGTATATTCACTAAAAATAAAAAGATACAAAACATTCGATAATCCTATTGTACTGATGGATAATCGGTCTATTTTACTCTCAGGAAGTCATCCGATGTACAGGGGTAAAGAGTTGGTCATAGGATAAAACAGACATGTCCAAACGTCTGTTAGTGGGAGCAAGTCTTCTATTGAGTTTACTTAAGTTACATCAGGTTTACAATCATCTTTAATGTGAACTAATGTATTAGAGGTGAGACACCTAGTCAACACCATTCACCGCCAGTCCTGAGCTGCTGACCGAATAGAGAGATTTGACTATCGTTCTTAGAAAGTGTGTAGCATGCTTTAGCGGTAACAGGACGTGAACCATAAACCTTCACATTCACATTAGCGGCACGCTTATCGTTAGGGCCACGCCATACTTACAAGATATTGCATTTTCTCTGAGATATGTATCTATGTGTAACGAAGAGGGTTTGATTTACATTTCGCAAAAAAGTTACACGAACTTTATCTGCACTATCCCTAATTTTGAAGTGATAGATTAGAGGGAAAACAGCTAGTCAACACCATCCACCGCCAACTTTTGGGCTACTCTTTTACGAATGATTAGTGGGATTGATCATCAAACTATAATGCTCTTGCGGTTAAAAAGAGGAACACGTTGGGTAACTGGGAGTCGAATTCGTGACTCTTAGATTGCTAGTCGAGAGCATTAACTAGTACGTCAGGAGTTGTAGAGGAATAGAATGTATCAGAACTACAATTTTGACATTATTTTGTTTCTCATATATAGTGTGATACCACTAAAAATTATATTGCTTTTGCAAAAACCCTTTCGTTGACGCAGAATATCAATACACTGAAATCATAAAACTATGTTCAGATCATTAGCTTGTAAAAGGACGTAAGAAGGCAGTTTCAAATGAGACACTAACGAAATCTATAAAAAATACAAACATAAAATCCAGATTTAGGTTAAGTGACCTTAAAAAACTTACTCTTAGACCTAAAGATGTCCAGATGAAGTGACCTTACGACCTACTCTTAGACCTAAACATGACTGGAGGAAATGATCTTGATTGGTTTGGTTTGTTTTGAATTTCGCGCAAAGCTACATGAGGGCTATCTGCGCTAGCCGTCCCTACTTTAGCAGTGTAAGACTAGAGGAAAGGCAGTTAGTCATCATCACCCACCGCCAACTCTTAGGCTACTCTTTTGCCAACGAATAATGGGATTGACCAATCACATTATAACATCCTCCGGCTGAAAGGGTGAGCATATTTGGTGTGACGGGAATTCGAACCCGAGACCCTCGGATTACGAGTCGAGTACCTTAACCACTTGGTCATGCCGGGCCAAGTGATCTTGATAACCTACTCTTAAACCTAAATATACCTAGATCAAGTGACCATCAGACCTACTTCTAGACCTTAACATGCCTGGTGGAAGGGAACTTGAAGACCTACTCTTAGACCTAAACTTACTTAGATGAAGTGATCTTAATACCAACTTTTAGACCTAAACATGCCTGGATGAAGTGATCTTGAAGACTTAAGTTTGACCTAAATATGCCTTGTTGACCTTCAGAGGGTGTCTTAACCTCCTTATTGGCTGGCTACGTCAAATAGATAAGAACACCTCCGAGTCACCTAGAGTTTTCATGTCCAGTTTGGTCTTCCTAGCTCTAGAATTGTGAGAGGAGTTGGCTTGACATAAACACAATCTGAATAATGCTCTTACAGTTGCTGTCATTTCTTAAAACTTTGTACCTAGCTGTTGAAATTAGCACGAAAACATAAATTTAGTGGTTCAGCAGAATACGACGCGCACCTTTAATAAACTGTAATAGAAGACAAAATATTTCATTTTTGAACTCCTAATTACATTAAATGTGTTTGACGAATAACTACAAAAATAAACTTTACATAGTGTGAATGTGTTTCTTTCTCATGACAAAGCCATATAGGGCTGTCTCCTGAGGTCTGCCGAAGGGGATCGAACCCCTTAGCTGAGCGTTTTAAATTCGTAGGCTAACTATTATACCACCGGGGAAATTTTTAACGAGGTGATAGGTAATTTATGAAAAGACAAATATTACGTAATTTCAATAGAATAATTAATGGTTCATCAATGTATCATTCACATATTTTAATTATACGCATACCAACGCAGGTGAAATTACGGGGAAAATAAAAGTTAGTTTTCCCACTTGTCATAGATATTAGTCTGTAATATTCGTATCCTGTCTATCTTGTGACATGCGGAACTGAACTATTGGTTATTAAAGTTAATTTTTACATTCTATAAACAATTCGACTGGGTTTCCTTTAGAGTAAAGCCACAATTGCTGTGTTAACCGCGGGGAACTGGCCCCCTGATTTTTGCTTTGCAAATCCGTAGACTTATTGCTGTCCTGCCGTGGACTAAAATCATTACAAACGCAAGAGTAAGTTTGTAGAAAACTCAAATATGTCGTGGGGTCGCTACACAGGGACACACGTCTAGTTGATCGTTTGAAATCAGAAAAATTTAAAATGGTTCTTTACACATAAACTTATAATCTCATAAGTGGCTTAGAAAATGAAATATTGTGCCTGATTGTACTGTAAGGCCTGACACAATTGCCTTTTGTATTTAGCTCGGCATGGCCAGGTGGTTAGGGCGGTCAACTCGTAATCTGAAGGTCATGGGTTCGATTCCCATCACATCAAACATACTCCCCCTTTCAGCCGTGGGGACGCTATAAAAAGCGATCAATCCTACTATTATTTGATAAATGAGTATCCCAAGAGTTGGCAGTGGCTGGTGATGACTAGCTGCCTTCCCTCTAGTCTTACATTGTCAAATTAGAGACAGCTAGCGCAGATAGCCCTCGTGTATCTTTGCGCGAAGTTCAAAACAAACAAACAAAATATTTTGTATATATCGGAATTGAAGATAGATAGTTTTCTTTTCTAATGGTTTTTAGTTTTTCGAGAGGAATAAAGGATTCTTCAACTTAAGCGCACCTGGTGGACTTTTAATAGAACCCTGTCTTCCGATAAATGTACTCAAGTATAGGATGAAGCGAGATTTGTGTGAGTTTACTTGGAAATATAAAGTGTTGTGTGAAAAACGTATCAAACTTTGTATTTGATGTAATTGACAGCGCTTCTTCTATTTATCTTCTTTTATAATGTTTGTAGTTTACTAGTTTTATAATATTACATAAAATGACGATTAGTTTCGACACGTCAATCAAGATACTGTTTTACCTTTCTCTGACGACAGAGGGACAGGATCTCATATTTCAAGATAACACATTGATATATGTAAGAGATGTCCTACTGGAATTGATTGAAGAAGATTAACACGTTCAAAGGTAAAGCGTAACCTAGTTTACAACTAACTGATGACTAGGTAACAATTTTTTATGGTAAGGATGAGGCATACTGTTTACTTTGTCCTGTCGCTTCGAACTCCGAGTTAGGTGACCATAAAAAATTAGGTTCTTTAATGTTAGTTTGCGCATGAAACTAATATAGTACGAAACTCAATTTAAAAATTATACGTCTGACTAGATAGAAGTGACCAGAAATATCAAAGCACTAACTCAAAAAATAGGTTTTACAGATGACTAAGTCCATCCTTTTCTCATAACATATGAACTAAAACAGAATATTAGCAGAATTGATATGTTTGGATAATTTCTATATGCATCAACCTGCTGTGACTGTTCTTCGCGTTTCATTAAACAGTTTGTGTCGTTGTTGGTGTAGCCGAAGTTTGCGAACTGATACGTCAATTAAGATGTCATATCCAAAATTCAAGTTCTAAATGCAGTAGCAAGCTGTTACAACAAAGTCATGTAAATCGATGTCAAACCTAACTCGATTCCTAAAGTTTGTCTTATGATCTATTCTTATTTATGAAATATTCATAAGTTCATTTTTTATCTCTTGTCACGTTACGTCTTCCATTTGCTGTGTTTCCACCTTTACACAGTGAATTATAAACACACATAAATATTTAACGGATGTCGTATGTTTTCAACGTTGCGAAATAAATGATGATGAAACTGAATTGTGTAACACCATTTATTAAAAGACTATCTTAACTACTGTAATGCTCGAACAACACAACGCAGTCATTTACTTTCTCACTGTTAAGCCCCCCCTCCAATGCCACAGAGGTATGTTTGCAGGCTTACACTGCCATAAACTGGATTTCGATACCCCTGGTAGGCAGACCCTCGATAGCCCACTGTGAAGATTCGTACTTAAGAAAACAAACAAGCAAACTGATTGTTCTGTAAGACTTTTTAATAAAATCGTGTTCTCAATTAATGTGATGTTGAAATTCCGTTAACTCAGAGATTTACTTGGTAAATATATCCGTAAAATACCAGTTTATTATTTTATTCAGGTGAAAAGAATGAAATGGAAACGGACTTGGGTTAATAAAAGTTTAGATATGGATTGCTGCTACTTCTTCTGCTGATGATTACTGAAGATTCTAAAACAAATTCAATATAGTGTAGTTTCCTTGCATATCTTACCAAACAACCCACTTAACTGCACTGTTTGCTTTCTGTGCCATTCTGTTTCGCTTCTCTCTCCACATTTTCCACTTGAATATAAACGTTTAGAGCATCTTTATTAAACATATATGTGTAAAATATATAAACTGTTCACCAACCCTCTAATGTGATACGTATTACTACACTTTCGTATCCTCATGTTTCCGATTTTGCTATTTACTGTAAAACATTTAAACCACGTTTTATCATCGACGAGTTCCAGAGAGATTACTTGGAACGGATCCAATTTTTCTGTCCACATCTCAGCGATAAGCAGCAGCACGTGATTGTGTAATTCGACAATTTAATAACGATAAATGATCTGATAAAAAGTTTCATTAGGAATCTAAAGCAAATTGTAATTTAAATGTCCAGTTATTACTTACACAGACGCAGCCATGGCAGTGTGTAATACATGATTTTATTTTTAGAGATGTACTTAGTACTGAAAATAGTATGATAATTATACTATGCATCATAATAATTTAAGTACAAATTTAGACACTGGTGCTTGAAATTTGGGGAGAGCAATACAAAGGGCACGTGACAAATACGAGGTTATATGTTCCCATCACTCGCCTCGGTTTTGGCCCTGCATGGCCAAGTGTGTTAAGGCGTTCGACTCGTAACCCGTGGGGGCGTTATAATGTTCGGTCAATCCCACTATTCGTTGGTAAAAGGTAGCCCAATAGTTGGCGATGGGTGGTGATGACTAGCTGCCTTTCCTCTAATCTTACACTGCTAAATTAGGGACGGCTAACGCAGATAGCCCTCGAGTAGCTTTGCGCGAAATTAAAAAAACAAACAAAAAAACAAACCCCTCGGTTTTCATTAAAGACGTGTTTTTATTGACTTACTCAATAATGCTGTTTGAGCAAAAATGTAAAGACAAAGTCAATACTTCGATTTCAGGCTACTTTCAAGGAACAATGAATTACACCACAGTTGGAACGTCATAATTTTTTATTAATCTTCGTATTTAGGCATAACAGAAACTTAGTGAAAGTACTTGAGTTCAGGTAATATTTTGTTTATCCACATCTGTTTTAGTAACTGTAGAGAGTTATTGCATTATTGCACCATATTTAATCAAAGTGTTGTTTGGGAATTTACTGCAACTGTCTGTGATACATTAACATAAAGTTTCTTTGGAAGTAACTTTTGACTTGTCAAGTTTTTGATCTATCAAATCCCCGATCTTCTCAATTGGGTTCACATCTGGGTTCTGTGGGGGCCATTGCATTATTTGATATACTTCAGCAGCTTCTTTCTTATCCAACTACTTCTTGCATATCTTGAATGAGCATTTAGGGTAATCATTTTCTACAAATAACACGCAAACCATTAGGTATAGCGAGGCGAATCAATAAATATCTGATGAAATTTGCGTGTTCCATTATTCTATCTATTTTGTAAATACATCCTGTCGCCTCAACACCCCAAGTCATTGCACTGTCTTCCCCATGCTTCATGGTAGGCGCGATATTTGTTTAGTTTTGTTAGCATGTTTTTGAATTTTGCGTAAAGTTACGCGGTGGCTATCTGCTTTAGCCGTCCCAAATTTAGCAACGTAAGACTAAAGGGAAGACAACTAGTGACCATCATCCACCGCCAACTCTTAGGCTACTCTTTTACCAACAAATAGTTGGATTGACCTTTACATTATAACATCCCACGGCTGAAAGAGGAAACATGTTTGGTGCGACGGGGAATCAAACCCGCGACCCTTAGATTATGAGTCGAGCGCCCTAACCACCTGAACATGCCAGTCTGATAGATGTTACAGTAAGTATCTTTCACCTTTTTCCCGCGTGTTAAAGTCCAGTATGTGCCAACGACTGTTAACATGATATGATTGCTACAAACTTTATGTTTTGAAACTGTTATAAATGCTCATGTTTGTGGTTAATTTTACACTCCAGTATTTTGGCTTCATCCCATAAAAGTCTGAAATTAGACGTAATCCGAGGATCGCGGGTTCGAATCCCGGTCGCACCAAACATGCTTGCCCTCCCAGCCGTGGTGGCGTTATAATGTTACGGTCAATCCCACTACTCGTTGGTAAAGAGTAGCCCAAGAGTTGACGTTGGGTGCCTTCCCTCTAATCTTACACTGCTAAATTAGGGACGGCTAGCGCAGATAGCCCTCGTGTAGCTTTGCGCAGAATTCAAACAAACCAAATCCTTAGATTTAATTTCCATAGTATACAAACCTCAACGACACTAGCTCGCAATTTCTTATTGATTTCTTCATTACTTCTACATGCATTACTATGAAGTGCTTGGTTATAAAAGACTCAATCTTTTTATTTGGTAGCCTGTGATTGATATAAAACACACAACCCAGGAGAACCAGAATCTATCTAGTTAAGTTTGATTTTGTTTTAAAACTACGGGAAGAGTTAACTAGACATAGTTACCGACATCACATGTAACTACAAATAAGATGACTTAGGCATGTCTTATTTGTATCGTTGCTTCCAAATTCTGACTATGTCTGTACTTCAACCGGTTAGTTGAGCCTTGGCGATCAAGAAAAAAGGAATGGTAACGCACATAAAACAATAATAAACTAGACAATGCGTTGGTCGAATGTTCTTTCTCAGATGTATGTGAGCTGTTTATAATTGTTCCAGTATTTACATACAACATTCAAGATTCTATGGACAGTAAACGTGATTGGTCATAGATAGAAGATATAATATTATTAAAATGATTAAATAAAATGAGAAAGACGAAAGAGCAACATTGTATTTTACCCTAATATCACTCATTGTGGTTGTTGTTTTGAATTAAGCACAAAGATACACAATGGGCTATCTGTGCTCTGCCCACCACGGGTATCGAAACCTGGTTTTTAGCGTTGTAAGTCCGCAGACATACCGCTGAGCCACTGAGGGGCTTGTTGTGTCACAGAGGTAACTGTGAAGGCTTATAACGCTACAAAGAGATAGCCCATTCTGTTGTTCCGTGCTTAATTACAAATAAACAAATTATGCTAATATATTATTAACTATAGCATTAAGAAAAAAGGAAAACAAAACCTAGAGGGAACAGAAGATTTTATTTTTGTCTTTTGTCTAAAATATTAAAACAGCTGATGCAGCTTCAATTTGTTCCTTCTTGCTTTTGATTTTAGATGCGTAATCAAACTAAAACATTTTGACATATTCGGAGTTATTGGATAATGTTCTAAGAGGTTGTCTAAGTCATCATCCACTATTCTAACAAAATGCTTCAGAGTACTTGCTACGAGCTTTTCGCGTGTGTGTGTATAAAGTTGTGTCCTACACAAACAAATAACAATGCAATACCTTAAACACATACAAATTGCGTCTGAATGAGGTAAAGGAGTATCCGGTCCTATGAGTACTGCAGTAATGTCTTTTTTGAGTGTTAGATGTAGTTTACATAATGTGAGTTTTTGTTATTCCTCAAGGACGACAGAGGTAAGTTTACGGATTTACAACGCTAAAATTAGGAGTTCGAGTCCCCTCGATAGGCTCAGCAGATAGCCCGTTGTGGCTTTGCTATAAGAAAACCACATACCCTCCTCAAGGACGTAATTGATTTATCTTGAAATACAATACACTTTGAGAAAGTTTATAAAATTATGTGATAATCACTTTTGAATAGAACATGAGAAACGGTATATACCGTGTTTCTCCGATAATAAGACCTACCCATAAAATAAGACCTAGTGTGATTTTTGGGGATAGTTTTAATATAAGCCCTACCCTTAAAATAAGCCCTAGTTAAGAGTTGCAGGAGGAGGAAAGAAATAAAAAAAAATAATTTATTAATTAGTTTGTTTAAGTATTAATCAGTTAGTTTAATAGTTTAATAATAGTTTATTTTAAATGGTTAGTTTAATAGTTTTACTTTGTAACTTCATTTTTTTAATATATCAAAATAAGACATCCCCCGAAAATAAGCCCTAGTGTCATATTTTGGAGTGAAAATTAATATAAGCCCTGTCTTATTTTCGGAGAAACACGGTATTAGAACTTATTAATGGCTATTCTGTATATGAAGTTTAAACCAGTGTTTCTTAACCTGATGGTCGCGGCCCACTGATGGACGACAAAATAGTTGACAATATTTTAGGAAATGTTACAAAACAGCAAAACTATAATGAAAACTACACGGTATTTCACACAATGCTAGCAATAAATTAATGTTAAGTACACGAACCCATCTATGAAACAACATTACCATATTTCTATAATTTTCTACGGTGGGTCGCAGAAAATGCCTTGAAGTTTAGGCGAGCCGTGTTACTAAGAATACTAACAAACACTGGTTCAAACCTTGTTCAAGGGTGTTTTCTTAGTGAATAAATAATGGGCTTTTTTCTTCACTCACAGGTGTCAGTGCTATTTCAACAAAGAAAATGTGATGAAAGCTTCTGATTTCACAGTTAAAAAGGGACTCTAATTTCTCCAATATGTATTTGATCAATCCTGCTACTAGCTGGTACGTTTGGAAAACAAAAAGCATTTTGTGTACCACACAAATAAATTAAGACGCGAGGGTCCCATTTTAGTACTCTTAATAACTATTTAAAGTGTTTGTGTAAAAGTATCGGTGTAATTATTCACTGGTCCAAGTAGGATTTTAAAGCCTAGAACCTATACTACGATGTCTAAAGAACAAGAAACACACATACTGTTTATGGACATTTTAACATAACGCGAAAACATGAAGCCAGGCAGGTACAGTTCAGGCCAGTAACAATATAACATCAAGCAAATTGCCAATCATCTCAATGGAACTACTACATTAGATCTTTTGGGAATTCCAAGTTTTTGTCTTTGGGAGAACCTAGAACAGTGATATTCTCAATTCTTCAACCACGAGATTTTTTACTGTTGTAAGTAAATTTCTGGCGCCTATAAACTCGTTTATGGTTTCTACTACAGTCTCTTGGTACTCTTCAAATAGAGTTTCATCTTGATAGTATTTGATACTGCTGTTCTGAGAATAGTCTCAACTGCCTCAGCAATATAAAAGTATTTGCAGCATATGACCAAAGGTCTTATTTTATGAACTGGATTAGTGACGACGTCAGAGTATTCCTGAAGTTGTTTGAAAACGTATTTCTTTTTACCATTTAAGTTCCTATCTTTAGCCTGTGTACAACAAATTCCGGTTGTTGGTATAGGTAGAATAGTTTCATATTCTCGGCTGAGTAGAAGTTCTTATTGTTGGCTGAAGTAGAAGAAGCTCTTGTTATTGGTTGAAGTAGAAGAAGCTCTTGTTATTGGAGTAGAAGTTCTTATTGTTGGTTGAAGAAGAAGAAGCTCTTGTTGTTGGCTGCAGTAGAAGAAGCTCTTGTTATTGGAGTAGAAGTTCTTATTGTTGGCTGAAGTAGAAGAAGCTCTTGTTGTTGGCTGCAGTAGGAGAAGCTCTTGTTATTGGAGTAGAAGTTCTTATTGTTGGCTGAAATAGAAGAAGCTCTTGTTATTGGAGTAGAAGTTCTTATTGTTGGTTGAAGTAGAAGAAGCTCTTGTTGTTGGCGTTGAAGTTCTTATTGTTGGTTGAAGAAGAAGAAGCTCTTGTTGTTGGCGTTGAAGTTCTTATTGTTGGTTGAAGTAGAAGAAGTTCTTGCTGTTGTTAGAAGTTCTTGTTGTTGGTTGAAGAAGAAGAAGCTCTTGTTGTTGGCTGCAGTAGGAGAAGCTCTTGTTATTGGAGTAGAAGTTCTTATTCTTGGCTGCAGTAGGAGAAGCTCTTGTTATTGGAGTAGAAGTTCTTATTGTTGGTTGAAGTAGAAGAAGCTCTTGTTGTTGGCGTTGAAGTTCTTGTTGTTGGTTGAAGAAGAAGAAGCTCTTGTTGTTGGCTGCAGTAGGAGAAGCTCTTGTTATTGGAGTAGAAGTTCTTATTGTTGGCTGAAATAGAAGAAGCTCTTGTTATTGGAGTAGAAGTTCTTATTGTTGGTTGAAGAAGAAGAAGCTCTTGTTGTTGGCGTTGAAGTTCTTATTGTTGGTTGAAGTAGAAGAAGCTCTTGTTGTTGGCGTTGAAGTTCTTGTTGTTGGTTGAAGAAGAAGAAGCTCTTGTTGTTGGCTGCAGTAGAAGAAGCTCTTGTTATTGGAGTAGAAGTTCTTATTGTTGGCTGCAGTAGGAGAAGCTCTTGTTATTGGAGTAGAAGTTCTTGTTGTTGGTTGAAGTAGAAGAAGCTCTTGTTATTGGAGTAGAAGTTCTTATTGTTGGTTGAAGTAGAAGAAGCTCTTGTTGTTGGCGTTGAAGTTCTTATTGTTGGTTGAAGAAGAAGAAGCTCTTGTTGTTGGCTGCAGTGGCTGCAGTAGGAGAAGCTCTTGTTATTGGAGTAGAAGTTCTTATTGTTGGCTGAAGCTCTTGTTAGAAGAAGCTCTTGTTGTTGTTGAAGAAGAAGTTCTTGTTGTTGGTTGAAGAAGAAGAAGCTCTTGTTGTTGGCTGCAGTAGGAGAAGCTCTTGTTATTGGAGTAGAAGTTTTTATTGTTGGTTGAAGTAGAAGAAGCTCTTGTTGTTGGCTGCAGTAGAAGAAGCTCTTGTTATTGGCTGCAGTAGAAGAAGCTCTTGTTATTGGAGTAGAAGTTCTTGTTGTTGGCTGAAGTAGAAGAAGCTCTTGTTATTGGAGTAGAAGTTCTTGTTGTTGGTTGAAGAAGAAGAAGCTCTTGTTGTTGGCTGCAGTAGAAGAAGCTCTTGTTATTGGAGTAGAAGTTTTTATTGTTGGTTGAAGTAGAAGAAGCTCTTGTTGTTGGTTGAAGTAGAAGAAGCTCTTGTTGTTGGCGTTGAAGTTCTTATTGTTGACTAAAGAAGAAGAATTTCTTATTGTTGGTTGAAGTAGAAGAAGCTCTTGTTGTTGGCGTTGAAGTTCTTATTGTTGACTAAAGAAGAAGAAGCTCTTGTTGTTGAAGTAGAAGTTCTTGTTGTTGGCTGAAGTAGAAGAAGCTCTTGTTATTGGAGTAGAAGTTCTTATTGTTGGCTGAAGTAGAAGAAGCTCTTGTTGTTGGTTGAAGTAGAAGAAGCTCTTGTTGTTGGCGTTGAAGTTCTCATTGTTGATTAAAGGAGAAGAAGCTCTTATTGTTGGAATAGAAGTTCTTACTGTTGGTTGAAGTAGAAGAAGCTCTTGTTATTGGAGTAGAAGTTCTTATTGTTGGCTGAAGTAGAAGAAGCTCTTGTTGTTGGTTGAAGTAGAAGAAGCTCTTGTTGTTGGTTGAAGTAGAAGAAGCTCTTGTTGTTGGCGTTGAAGTTCTTATTGTTGATTAAAGGAGAAGAAGCTCTTATTGTTGGAATAGAAGTTCTTACTGTTGGTTGAAGTAGAAAAAGCTCTTGTTGTTGGAGTAGAAGTTCTTGTTGTTGGTTGAAGTAGAAGAAGCTCTTGTTGTTGGCATTGAAGTTCTTATTGTTGATTAAAGGAGAAGAAGCTCTTATTGTTGGAATAGAAGTTCTTACTGTTGGTTGAAGTAGAAAAAGCTCTTGTTGTTGGCTGCAGTAGGAGAAGCTCTTGTTATTGGAGTAGAAGTTCTTATTGTTGGTTGAAGAAGAAGAAGCTCTTGTTATTGGAGTAGAAGTTCTTGTTGTTGGTTGAAGTAGAAGAAGCTCTTGTTGTTGGCATTGAAGTTCTTATTGTTGATTAAAGGAGAAGAAGCTCTTATTGTTGGAATAGAAGTTCTTACTGTTGGTTGAAGTAGAAAAGCTCTTGTTGTTGGCTGCAGTAGGAGAAGCTCTTGTTATTGGAGTAGAAGTTCTTATTGTTGGTTGAAGAAGAAGAAGCTCTTGTTATTGGAGTAAAGTTCTTGTTGTTGATTAAAGAAGAAGAAGCTCTTGTTATTGGAGTAGAAGTTCTTGTTGTTGGTTGAAGTAGAAGAAGCTCTTGTTGTTGGCATTGAAGTTCTTATTGTTGATTAAAGGAGAAGAAGCTCTTATTGTTGGAATAGAAGTTCTTACTGTTGGTTGAAGTAGAAAAAGCTCTTGTTGTTGGCTGCAGTAGGAGAAGCTCTTGTTATTGGAGTAAAAGTTCTTGTTGTTGATTAAAGAAGAAGAAGCTCTTGTTATTGGAGTAGAAGTTCTTGTTGTTGGTTGAAGTAGAAGAAGCTCTTGTTGTTGGACGATGTGAAGACGTTCACATTGTTTTCCGATGTAGAACAAGCTCCTATTGTTGGCCGAGATAGAAGTTCTTATAGTAGGTGAGGTAGTAAACGTTTTTGTTGTTAATTGAGGTAAAATAGTCGATTTGGTTTATTTCTTTTCTACGTTTATTCATGTCGTATTCTAAAGCATGAAATTAGGAAACTGTTACCTTAAAGAAAGCATTGAAGCTCTCCAACTTTTATTAATGTTAGATGTAACTGAAGCGATGTGTTTTAGTCTCTTCTTGTATACAATGATCCCAGAACAAAGTTGGGGTTTCACACTTTGAATTTTAAAACAACTACTTCAGTATTCTAAAACGTTCCCATAGAAACATCAACTCATCAGATTTGACTTGTTCTTTCTGTTTGCAGTGTTTTTTTCCTTTCGTGACAACTACAGAGGTTGGATACATTATAGTAAAACGATTTGT
The DNA here is from genome assembly GCF_004210375.1 of Tachypleus tridentatus. Classification (NCBI taxonomy): domain Eukaryota; kingdom Metazoa; phylum Arthropoda; class Merostomata; order Xiphosura; family Limulidae; genus Tachypleus; species Tachypleus tridentatus. Next base: position 49,246,831 of record NC_134836.1, read on the forward strand.
AATATGCAAGTCAGCAAGTCGCGTGACAATCACAACTGATATAAAGCTACAGTGAAGCAGACTGAAAGAGATGCACGTTTTGACAATGTTGACGGTATGTGAGTGCTGTGATACTACCGAAAACTGATGGGGAAAAGAGTACGTTTATTGGTTTTATTGAATTTTACACAGAGATAGATACTCAAGAAAGAGTATCTTTCCGACGTAGTGTTCAACCCATAAACACGTGTTCAGTTGAGGATTTAGAATTTCTAGACCATGGAAACTTGATGGTATTCGAAAAACAATACACCTCAACTTGAGACATAAGGACAGTCCAGAAGGAGCCTTTGTTCGAAACTAGTTGTACCCCACCTCTGATGAACAAAGTGACACGACCACAAAAATCTACGACTATGTAGCCCAGGCAACAGTATGTAACATAACCAAGAAGGATCTCCGTGTACACAAGCTAATTCTACGCCATATCAAAATCAACTGTCACATAGATGGATAACAAAACAAATATTCATGTTATTCTGAGGAGTCGCACTAATGAAACTAACGTTGGAAAATCGTCTTTTTCATATATTAGATGAATTGTGGAAAGCTGCAGGAGGAATGAAGAATTTTGAACATAACAACATTAATACTAAGGCGTTTGAGATGCAAATTACTCTAAGGAGCTATTTTCAAGTTCTAGAATCTCCAGGAAGGATATATACTATAACTAACTGGTGAGAATACGAATCATTTTAAAAACAACCTTTGTACTATAAGCAAATTAAAGGGCCATTGATATTATACTGGGACCCATGTTTCTTAATTTATTTGTGGAACATAAAAAAACAAAACGCTAGATGTTTTGCCAGCTACTCTAATCAGTTGTCTTTATCGCAACGCGTGTGTGTTTTATTATATATAGCAAAGCGACATCGGGTTATTTGCTGTGCCCATCGAGGGGAAACATACCCCTGATTTCAGCGCTGTAAATCCGGAGACTTACTTGTCTCAGCGAGGGATATTATCGCAGCGAAATACAGTTTTAACAATTACTGTTTTTCTTGTTAATGCTAAGTTTAAATAATAAATGTCATGGGAAGCTTTGGCGAAATGAATGTAACAGGGGAAGGGTTTATTTACTTAAAAATTTCAGGAGAGTAATTTTAATCAAAGACGAAAATTACTAACACATTCAAAACCAGCTTTTTCTAGGTATTTTTAACCCCTTAATTACAAAGCATTTGTTACAAATATTACACATCCAATAAAATCCACGTGACATTAATTAATATAAGTTATAAAAACTAAATGCAGTATTGTTATTCTCAAGCACACGGAAATAAATGTAGGAAATACCGTTTATTACGGTAAAAAAAAGACATAGTAAGTGACAGAGCATGAGACATAAACCTAACTTAATGAAACATTTCTAGAGAGCCACGTGTGTGTTTTGAGATCGTCTTAAAAAACACCAGCTGAACTTAGTCTGATTTGCGTATGTGTAACGTAATTCGTTTAAAACGACCTAATGATCTGTCTTTGTAACAAACAATGGATAAGCCAGTCTTCTTTTCTTAATATCTTTCTTTTATTTTTATTTTTCAGTGGCAGAACCCAAACAACAGTATTTTCTGTTAAAACCTTCTGATACAGTGGTTATTGAAGGCCTCACCGCAATGTTGCAATGTAAAATAAAAAACCTGGCGGGAGTTGTTCAGTGGAGCAAAGATGGCTTCCTTTTGGGTAAGACAAGTTTTCTAAGTATATTTATGTAGTAGACGTTTTATTTGTTGGTTAGAATTAGTTCTTGGTGTCTAAAATACTTAGAAAACTTATTGTTTCGTAGCTATTCAATGAAACATAATTGAAAACTGTTGTTTTTGGTTATAAAAATTTACTTCTAGAGTGGAGATTTCCATGATCTTCTTAAACCGTTAGAGTATGGGAAATGTGTGTTAAAATCAGTATAAATATGTATATGTACATAATTGTGCGTTAGGTCATGCTAGGTACACTTGTATGTGAAGTGTTAAAAACCCCTATGATATTCCTACCAAGCTGTCTTCTATGATTGAGGAGTGAGTCTGAAGGCTTTTACAAACCGAGTTTCGATACCTGGGATTAGCACAGCACAGATAACGCATTTTATACCTTCTTGTTTAACAACAACCATTTCAAGTGGCTGAACGGTAAGTCTGAAAATTAATAACGTTAAAATCTGTCTTTCGATACCTGTGGTGGACACACAGACAGCCAATTGTGCAATCTTCTGTTTAACAACAAATTAACAAACCTTGCAAGTTAAAACGTACATCCATTTGTGTAACAACATTCTAGAGCCCGGCATGGCCCGGTGGTTAAGGCACTCGACTCGTAATTTCAGGTTTGCGAGTTCGAATCCCCTCACACCAAACATGCTCGCTTTTTCGTGGGGGCGTTATAATGTTAAGGTCAATCCCTTTATTCGTTGGTAAAAGAGTAGCCGAAGAGTTGGCTTAATTAGGGACGGCTAGCGCAGATAGCCCTTGTGTAGCTTTGCGCAAATTTCAAAAATAAGCAAACAAACAGAATTCTAGACGCCATTGTTGTGAAATAAAAACACCATAAACAAGCAATACTTTATGGACACAATTTCCGCTCACTGTATACTTGATAAGTTTAATTTTCATATCATGATGGACTTATATCTATTCCTATTTCACTCATACAATGTTTATTTTCATTGTGTATTGGTACCGGTATTTTGAACCACAACGATACTTTTTGCAACTCATGGACTGAGCGATCAGATCAGTAGCCTCTAATGATTAAACATAATTTAAAAGTTCTGATCAGATGAAGGTCAACCAGTCACCAGCACCTGCCGGCTATACTTAACTGAACAACATAATTGGTTGTAACAGTTGTAACACCTTTCTCAATAGCCACTGTCTTTGATCTTAACATCTGATTTTACAAATGTGAAAGACGAACGATGAGAATGTACGAACACAGAACAGTTAATTATTTTTTTGGTTGTGTAGTTGTTTGTCAGAACTGTGAGCTTCTAAACATATGATGGTTAGTAGGTATTTCATTGTGAAAATGAACTATAGGCTGAGAATGATGTAGTAATGGTTATCTTGTTGTTAGCCACACAGTTACATGATGGACTATGTGCATGTTGTTACTAGATAATTAGCATTAATAACCCCTCTGATCTGCAGTTCCAAGTCAATAGTTTAAAGTACTGAAGAACAGTTAGTTATAGTTGTGAGAGTTCCAAGTCAATAGTTTAAAGTACTGAAGAACAGTTAGTTATAGTTGTGAGAGTTCCAAGTCAACAGTTTAATGTACTGAATGCCTTATAATCTGGTATGTGAAATAAAGACCTAGTAAAGCACATCCACTGAAAATACGCGACAGCTTGGATTATCCCAGTACGAGCTACAGAAGGTGGAATGTCACTCAACTGTTACTCCTGGTAATAAAAAGTGTCTCCTACAAGTTGATTTATCTGTACGACAACTAATTTGTGTTTTGATTGCTTTACGGCTTTTTAGTTTATTACTAACACAGAACTGAGACATCTATCATATTTTGGTAAAGAAGAATGGGTCTTGAGATGGATGGATATTAAGATGGATGATTGTTGAGACCTTAATATACGCTGTAAGCTATCATGAGCGCTCCTATGATTCAGTGAGGATTATAACGCCAAAATACGGTTTTGAAATCCCCTGTAGACAGAGAAAAAGTAACGTATAGTACTGTTTAAGAACAACCAAACAAATAAACACGTTGTTATGTTGTGATTAATGCTCGTCTGGGGGAAGTCATCCTTTTAATAATAATAGCTAATAAAAATTAATTTTATCACGATAATTGAATGTCGCAACTTATTCTAGGCATACAGGATGAATTTTTACTATATAAAAGGTTTAGTTAACATAAAGAATAAAAAGTATTAACACACAACTGTCTTTCATTATATCCTTCCACCAACTAAATACACACATCGCAAATCGTTCATTCAAAAATTGTTTCACTTATAAATAGCCACTAAAAAGAAAGCGTCTTCACTTTCTTACTCCAGGGTGCGTAATATTGACAGTAAAAACTACACTACCGCTTCAATTTAAACATTTTATAAGCCCCGATTATATGAGGTAATGACTTTTACTCCGAATATTCGCTTTTTACTTTCTAATGTGTTGGTTAATACGTTCTATTTCACCAGATTTGTGCTGCAAGTTAGAGAGAGAGAAAAAAATGTAGACCTAAGATAGGATTGTCTTGGTTTCTTTTAGTTATTTTAACAATTTTTATTTTATTGTAAGTATGTAAAACACAAAGTATAATTTTACAAATTATGATTTGTAAACCCAACAGTGTAAAATATGGTATTACAAATATCTTCCACTTTAGGCCTACTGGTTAAGTTCGAATTTCACGCAGCAAAATACGCCAGCTTTCACTGACAGACCACGCTGGCCTACTTCCAAGGAGTAAGGCGATTTATGTGTTTCTTGGTGGTGAATGTTCCCGATTTAAGGCCCAGTTACTCCGGGAAAGCACCGTGTGGGGGAAAACGGCTTTGGTGTACCAATCCCGGGCATACAAATGTGCCAACAAAAGATATATACGGGTGTTTTAAGGTGTGACATTTGCCGAGGTGAATGTCACTATAATCAGAGCCAACATTCTACCAAGTTCAAAGTTATTTTTCAAACTATAACTTCTAACTACGTGTGAGTGAATGAAGGAGACCAAAAACCAACCGAGTGTTTGCGCATCATGCTTGATAACATAAGTAGAAATTCGTTGTTAGAGAAACACGTTAGGATTAACTGGGGAGCCTCAGTAACCGCGTCGTTACTGTTTTACGTCGTGCAGTTAAAAGAAGTCAAAATCAAAGACACAATAACTACACGTTACACTCAATCAAGTAACTTGTAATTAAATATATATTTTTTCACATAGTTTATTTTCACCATTGAAATAATTATGCCATACGTACATAGAAATACCGTTCACAGATGTTATAATTACACAAAAATTGTTTACAGAGGCTATACCTGCACAGAAATATTGTTTACTGAGGTTATACTTACCCAGAAATATTGCTTACAGAGGTTACAATTACACAGAAATACTGTTTACAGAGGCTATATCTACACAGAAATATTGTTTACTGAGGTTATACTTACCCAGAAATACTGCTTGCAGAGGTTACAATTACACAAAAATACCGTTTACAAAGGTTGAACTTGCACAGAGATACGGTTCACAAATATCATAATTACAAGAAATAACACTTAAATATACCATAGTTACACAGAACTACTGTTCACAGATGTTATAATTAAACAGAAATGTTATTCACAGATGCTACACGCACACAGAAATAAAATTTATGGATGTTACACTCGCACAGAAATACTGTTCACAGGTACTAACTACAGTTACACAGAAATACCATTCATAGATAGCATATATATACAGAGATAACGTTCACAAAAACAATATACAGGTTGTACGTTTCAAGGTGCTATATTAAGAGAGAAATACCATTCACTGATATTGCATATAGCTTCAACGCTTCAAGGTCTTATATTTATAAATAATTATTGTTTTGTATGCTATATTTGAACATAGTCACTGTTTTCATATCCTACTTTTCAGAAGATATTTGATGAGGCTGTGATTTACTGATCTATTGGCATATAAAGTACAGTTTGAAAGCACGATAGTTCACTTTTAACTTTGTATTTGACGATAGTTATTTATTTGTTAACACGTGTACTCTTTTGTGCCTTTGCAGGTATTTTGTAACCCTAAGAAAACCTTTAATTTCTCGAACACTTTAAATTATAAGGTGCAAATAAAACTACGTTTACAAACGAGTTTAACGTTATTCCCTGACGGCCCGGTAGGGCCAGGTGGTTAGGGGCGCTTGGTTTGTAATATGAAGGTCACGGGTTCGAGACCCGTCACATTACCACTATTCATTGGCAAAAAGAGTAGCCCAAGAGGTGGCAGGTGGGTAGTGATAACTATTTGTCTTGCTTCTAACGGTTAGCACAGATACTACTCATGTAGCTTTCGCGAAATTCAAAACAAAAAATTATTCTCTGAAGAAATAGTTTCGGGGCATTAATATTTTTGCTGTATTATAATTATAATCATGTTCATTACTGACGGTAAAAAATTGGACTGTTTTATACACATAACTACGAAAGTTAGTAAAAACTTTTGGGATGAGTCCGAAAGAAACTGCGTTGTATAATATTATTTACGGGTCCACTCCCAGGGTTCGATTCCCCGTGGTGGATACAGATGATAAGTCAATGTAACCTTGCTCTAAGACAAACAATTATTTATCAAAATCGTGCATTATGTACTATTTAATCGCCTCATCCCTAGTGGCACAGTGATATATCCATGTACTTACACCACTAGAAACCCTGTTTCGATACCCGTGGTGGGCAGAGCACAGATATTCCACTGTGTAGCTTTTTTGTGCTTAACTACAAACAAACAAACTATTTAACCATTCCATAATAATTAAAGCGTGTCTCTAATAATAAGATACAAGACGAATCAGAGCTGTCCTGGTAGACACTACGAGTACGATTCTGTCTGTCCAAATATTAATCAACATTGTTAATTAACTCGTTTACATGATGAGTTACACATTTTTTTAAGTGTCGTATTTTTCTTTATGCTACGGCACCTGAAATCGCACTAATAAACTACCTCACCGTGTTTGTTCTTGTTTATCGAAAGTAATCAATAAAAATCAATAATCTCAAGCAGTTATTGATTCAACCGGAGACTTCGTGAAGTAAGACAAGCCTTTCTATCAGTTTAATAACCTTTCTTTCTCTGTCGTGTATATATATATGTATATATAACTTATTTCATACGACTCTTATTTCCAGGCCCGGCATGGCCAAGCGTGTTAAGGCGGGCGACTCGTAATCTGAAGGGCGCGGGTTCGCATCCCCGTCGCGCCAAATATGCTCGCCCTTTCAGCCGTGGGGGCGTTATAATGTGACGGTCAATCCCAATATTCGTGGTAGAAGAGTAGCTCAAGAGTTGGCGGTGGGTGGTGATGATTAGCTGCCTTCCCTCTAGTCTTACACTACTAAATTAGGGACGGCTAGTGCAGATAGCCCTCGAGTAGCTTTGTGCGAAATTACAAAAAACACAACAAACTCTTATTTCTCCGTCACTACAGTAAAGTTGCCAGGAAAAATAAATTCCTTTTCTCAATTTCATAATATTGGTTGTATAAATTGTACTCAATTATTTGGTAATCATTGACATTGTTTCTTCTTCGTTGATATGTAGCAGATCGTTTTATTAATGTGCCATTTTTTTATTATTCGTCAGTCGGTGCAGACCTTTACACTGTTGTTCCATTTTTTCTTCGTGACTACATAGTAGACCGTTTACATTGTTGTGGCAGTATTTCTTCTTTGTTGATACACGTGTAACGGGTTTAATATTATGCATTTATTTTAATACTGCGCTCGTTTCAGTTTGACGCATGTGAAGTATATTGTTGGATGTGTATTGCGCATGTTCTCTAAATTTGTAGAAAATTCTCGAGAGCAAATATCAACAAAATATGGTTTACAAAAATACTAGCATGGCCCGGCATGGTCCAGTGGTTAGAGCACTCGACTTTTAATATGAAGGTCGCGGGTTCGAATTCCCATCACACCAAACATGCTCGCCCTATCAGCCTTGAGGGCCTTATAATGTAACGGTCAATTCCACTATTCATTGGTAAAAGAGTAGCCAAAGAGTTGGCAGTGGGTGATGATGACTAGTTGCTTTCCCTCTAGTCTTACACTGCTAAATTAAGAACGAATAACGCAGATAGTCCTCGTGTAGCTTTGTGTGAAATTCAAAAAACAAACAGGCAACAAGCCTTCGAATACTATTGAACTATCGAGAAACCCGCCTAATGAGTATATAGAAGCAAGCAATCACAAAACGCCACGAGAGACAGTTTTTTAATATTGCTGGTTTGCTACAATCAGTATAATATAAGCCCAGGAACCTGTAATTGTGTTTAACGCTTATTAATCGGACAACTACAGAAGTTGACCAGGAACGTTAAAATATTTCAAAAATTACAAACCGTTTAACTTCAGATAATTAGCTTTGAACGTTAGTATTTCTACAAAAACATTAAATATCTTCGTTGGGAAAAAGTCAGCTTACAAGCGGTGTAAGGCCAGCCAAAAAAATACAGGTGCTACTTAAGCAAGATGCATTAATATCAACTTAGAATTAATTTGCTCGTCGTGGACCTGGACCATCGATAAAATATTCAGTTCTAGACCAGATAAAAGGCTCAGTATAGTTTGTAAGTTGTAAAACTCTTGTATATAAACCGGTATTTGTACTAACCGTTATTATAAACTGTATTGTTCTTTGTATATTAAAATATATTTCTGTTATGAAAGAAATTGTGTGCATCAGTCTTGTTGGCAAATAACATAAGTTTGATACATATCAAAATTTAATTAACTTTAAATTCAAATTCAGAATGTTTTAAAATTATTTCATCCCAATTACAGGGTCGCAATGAATAAAGGAAAACCTTCGATAACGACTCATTATCGATATGGGTTTATCACATTATCTGATATTTATGGTATAATATATATATGTGTGTGTGCATCTACTACATTACGTAGCCTCACGCTGGACCCTATCGCTAGTTTGAGCCAAGTTTCAGGCTATTAGAATTTGTAAAATACTCTAGGATGATAAAACTATGTCTAAAATCGTGGGATAGTCTAAAATTCGTTATATTCAAGTACGTGCATTGCGATGGCGGATTCACTATAAATTGCCATTACCTTGGCTGTATAGAGTCTGTATAATTTGAAACCTCAGTAAGCTTCATGACAACCAGCTGCTAGATTGTCTGTATAATTTGTAACCTCAGTAAGCTTTATGACAACCAGCTGCTAGATTGTCTGTATAATTTGAAACCTCAGTAAGCTTTATGACAACCGGCTGCTAGATTGTCTGTATAATTTGAAACCTCAGTAAGCTTCATGACAACCAGCTGCTAGATTGTCTGTATAATTTGTAACCTCAGTAAGCTTTATGACAACCAGCTGCTAGATTATCTGTATAATTTGAAACCTCAGTAAGCTTTATGACAACCGGCTGCTAGATTGTCTGTATAATTTGAAACCTCAGTAAGCTTCATGACAACCGGCTGCTAGATTGTCTGTATAATTTGTAACCTCAGTAAGCTTTATGACAACCAGCTGCTAGATTATCTGTATAATTTGAAACCTCAGTAAGCTTTATGACAACCGGCTGCTAGATTGTCTGTATAATTTGAAACCTCAGTAAGCTTCATGACAACCAGCTGCTAGATTGTCTGTATAATTTGTAACCTCAGTAAGCTTCATGACAACCAGCTGCTAGATTGTCTGTATAATTTGAAACCTCAGTAAGCCTCATGACAACCAGCTGCTAGATTGTCTGTATAATTTGAAACCTCAGTAAGCTTCAAGACAACCGGCTGCTAGATTGTCTGTATAATTTGAAACCTCAGTAAGCTTCATGACAACCAGCTGCTAGATTGTCTGTATAATTTGAAACCTCAGTAAGCTTCATGACAACCGGCTGCTAGATTGTCTGTATAATTTGAAACCTCAGTAAGCTTCATGACAACCAGCTGCTAGATTGTCTGTATAATTTGAAACCTCAGTAAGCTTTATGACAACCAGCTGCTAGATTGCTGTATAATTTGAAACATCAGTAAGCTTCATGACAACCAGCTGCTAGATTGTCTGTATAATTTGAAACCTCCGTAAGCTTCATGACAACCAGCTGCTAGATTGTCTGTATAATTTGAAACCTCAGTAAGCTTCATGACAACCAGCTGCTAGATTGTCTGTATAATTTGAAACCTCAGTAAGCTTCATGACAACCGGCTGCTAGATTGTCTGTATAATTTGAAACCTCAGTAAGCTTCATGACAACCAGCTGCTAGATTGTCTGTATAATTTGAAACCTCAGTAAGCTTCATGACAACCGGCTGCTGGATTGTCTGTATAATTTGAAACCTCAGTAAGCTTCATGACAACCGGCTGCTAGATTGTCTGTATAATTTGAAACCTCAGTAAGCTTCATGACAACCAGCTGCTAGATTGCTGTATAATTTGAAACTTCAGTAAGCTTCATGACAACCAGCTGCTAGATTGTCTGTATAATTTGAAACCTCAGTAAGCTTCATGACAACCAGCTGCTAGATTGCTGTATAATTTGAAACCTCCGTAAGCTTCATGACAACCAGCTGCTAGATTGTCTGTATAATTTGAAACCTCAGTAAGCTTTATGACAACCGGCTGCTAGATTGCTGTGTACAGAGTACATTACGTTTCATACCTACTTATTAACGTCAGAACGCTCATAGTTGTATTAATTTTGATAGTAAGTGTTTTTGTACAAGCATATAAAACTATACTCTGAGAATTGGAAACGATAGATTAGTGGATGCACTAGCCGTTCGTAACTTGGAAACGATAGATTAGTGGATGCACTAGCCGTTCGTAGCTTGAATATGATAGATTAGTGGATGAACTAGCCGTTCGTAACTTGAATATGATAGATTAGTGGATGAACTAGCCGTTCGTAACTTGAATATGATAGATTAGTGGAAATAAAGTAGTTAACATAATCGCCAACATTTCTTAGGTTACTTTTTCAGACCGGATGGTGGGACATCACTATCACTTTTATAACGTAACCATCAACAGGAAGCGAACCACGACTCCTTAGATCTAAGTTTCGGCACGTCAGCCACAGGGTTTACGCCCGGCTTTCTTTAGCTATAAGGTCTACAAATATTGTATTAGATTTGTCACGCAAAATAACATTTGATCTTATAAAACGATTTATAAGGAAGCTTCCAACGTAAACAATATGTTATTCTTTTTTTAACTGTATCTTGCTTCCTTTTCCATTTTCATAGGTTTTGATCCAGTCATTCCCGGCTTTAAAAGATATTCAATGATCATCGACAAAGGAGAAGGAATTTATAACCTGAGAATATCAAATACAATGGTCGAAGACGAAGGAACTTTTCAGTGTCAGGTCGGTTGGTTTATAAGTTCGAGAAAATCAAATTTAATTATGATATCTCAAACTAACTGTCATATAGAAGTTTTATAATTATTAGTTTTATATATAAATACTACAATTAATTTCTTAATCCTAAAACTCCCTATATATATAACATACGACAGCTAAAATGGTAATTAAAAGTTAACCGTAACATGTTATATTTTGTTTGTATAAAACCTTTTGTTTGTATAATTAATCGAATACAGTGTACGTAAAAATAATATTAAGAACAACTTTTGTTATAAACAACACGACTTATACTATGAAACACTCCAGTGTTTCAATAATTACAACAAAATTTCAACTTAAAGGCCCAGCATGACCAAGTGATTAGGATGCTCGACTCCTAATCTGAGGGGCGTGGGTTCGAATCCCCGTTACACCAAACATGTTCGCCCTTTCAGCCGTGGGGGCGTTATAAAGTAACGATCAATCCCACTATTTGTTGATAAAAGAGTAGCCCAAGAACTGGCGGTGGGTGGTGATGACTAGTTGCTTTCTCTCTAGCCTTATACTGCTAAATATGGGATGGCTAGTGCAGATAACCCTCGTGTAGCTTTGCACGAAATTTAGAAAATAAACAATCAACTTGAAAACAATAGAGAGCGCAAATGTATTGGATGATGCACGCCCTTTGTGTTCAGTTCTATTTAGTCTATGTACACATGTTAATATTAATAAAGTAAGGCAAACACTGGATGAAAAACAATATTTCAAAATCTTCCTCATTTGAAGAACGTCCCATGCGAATCATATAACACTTCCCAACAGTTAAAACAGAAAGTCTTCATAATAATATGACCTCACAACACTGGAAGTCGTGATAAAAATGAGACTTTACAACACAATAATGTATTAAATAAACACAGTTTTAATCGAAAATACTATTTTGTATTGTTAGAAACTACATAAACGTATTTATAGCTCTATAACAATCAATTAGTTTGATTTTTTCTATAATGGTAAACATGTTGCTTATAGAAATCACGGTCTGCTATTTTTTCACAGACTTGTGTGTAGGTTTTAAATAACGTATGCTTAAAGTAATGTTGATGTCATAATTAAATATACGTTAATAGCCTATACGGTCAACTAATTCCAATTTGTAATTAGTTTTTAGTGACGTATTTTCTTCTTGTTTTTTTCTTAGTTTCTTCGGTATTATAACAAATTTTCATTCTAAAATTAAATAAAAACTTGATTGCTAATTAATATTTAGATTTAGGTCTTGCAGGCTGCTAACAATGATAACTATACATTGTTTTAATGTTTGTAATTGGTAAGTGTGAATAATAATATTTATTGCTCACGGAATTTTCAACTGAATTGTACTCACCCGTACGCATATATTAAAATCGAAAGTATAACTTGTAATACAAAAATCTGAGTTTTATTTTCTGATAAAACAAGTAACATGGCTTTCAAAACAGTACGTTGCTTCAAGTGACGGGCCTGGCATGGCCAGATGTGTTAAGACGTTCGACTCGTAATCTGAGGATCGCGGGTTCGAAACCCCATCGCACCAAACATGCTCGCACTTTCAGCTTGAGGGCGTTATAATGTGATAGTCAATCCCACTATTCGTTGGTAAAAGAGTAGCCCAAAAGTTGGCGGTGGGTGGTGATGACTAGTCACCTTCTCTCTAGTCTTACACTGTTAAATTAGGGACGGCTAGCGCAGATAGCCCTCGAATATCTTTACGAGAAATTCCAAACAAATCTATCTTTCTGAACCAAGTATAAAGTGTAAAGAAAATACGAAATCAAATGGGAAAAGTTAATTAGGATTTTAACAAAGTTTTAATCCATAAATTAAATTACAACTAAATATTAATATTTTAAATCATATTTTGACGTAAGTTTTAGTTTTACATTTATTTTAGTAGATAAATGTAAACTTTAACCCTAATTGAAGATTTTTATCCGCCTGTTGGAATTTATTTTGAGATAGCGGAAATAGGTCAGATTCCAGATAACGCAGACGATAAATGGCTAGCAACATAGGTGCAGAATATTTGTGGATGTATTTGTTTCGTGTAATAGTCTTAAAATAGTGAATTATTATAGTTATGGTCGTGAGAAGTACAAAAAGCAACTGTCGTTATTTTTATTAATTTCTTTTTGTAAATTTATTGTTTATAAAGGTGTCTAACTTGTATATTTACTACTTGAAATATGATTTATTTTATTTCGTACAATCTATTACTCTTAGGCGTAAAGGTTCCTTTATATTTTGGGCAAAAAAGAATGAAAACTATAAAAAGCTGTGGAACCAGTAGTGACTTAAGGTTAAGTTTTATTCACTGTTCTTATTACTTAGCACTATTCTGTTCCTTATAAACCACACAAAGATAAAAAAAAATTAATTGAATGTGTGTTCTAGCATTTTTATCTTACTAATGTAATTGTCTTTAAAGTAAAAGTTTTCATTTCTAGTTTTTAACAACTGCTAGATGGGTATATTATTTCACGCACACCATAAAACAATATATATATACATGTATAATAGAAATGGATACATACTATTTATGTTAGCTTCAATACTTTATACAGCGGAACAGCCGTAAGTTTACGGATTCACAACGCTAAAATTATGGTCTTGATTCTCCTCAGTGGACACAATAGATTGCCAGATGTGGCTTTGCTATAAGAAAAACACATAAACACACACGTATCTGCACTAGTTTTATATACTAGCAACGAAGTCTAACGCTAAGCGCGGTTTTTCTTAACCTACACTAGTACTTCTTTAAACAAGAGATTTCTAGATTAATACAAATAATTCTAATCGCAGACACCGAATCTTTAAGTCTACTTGACTTCGGCCTAACATTAGTTAAGCTATTCCTAAGTGTGTTCTATATTTGATAATGAGATACATTAACACTGTAATTTCTGTAAGCGTCTTGCATTAATTTGAGGTTACTTAAGACGTTGTTCATTGGCTTAATGTTAAAAGTTTTTAAAAACTTTGATAACCTTTGAATATATGGTTATAAAAAAATGTCTACTGAACTATATTTATATCCGTTGAAATAAAGAGCGCAGATATTATGTTTAGATAGTGAGGTACAGTGGCATTTTTAGGACAGACGAAAACTGAGTGTTGTTGTAATAGGTATAAATTGTTGGGTCTAATTCTCTGCTATATATCCACGTTACGTTTTTCTAACAGGTTTGGTTTGTTTTGAATTTCACGCAAAGCTACACCGGGACTTTTTTGTTTGTTTGTTTTGGAATTTCGCACAAAGCTACTCGAGGGCTATCTGTGCTAGCCGTCCCTAATTTAGCAGTGTAAGACTAGAGGGAAGGCAGCTAGTCATCACCACCCACCGCCAACTCTTGGGCTACTCTTTTACCAACGAATAGTAGGATTGACTGTCACATTATACACCCCCACGGCTGGGAGGGCGAGCATGTTTAGCGCGACGCGGGCGCGAACCCGCGACCATCAGATTACGAGTCGCACGCCTTACGCGCTTGGCCATGCCAGGCCTACACACCGGGACTATCTGCGCTAGCCATTCATAATTTAGCAATATAAGACTAGAGACAAGGTAGCTAGTCATCACCATCCACTGCCAACTCTTGGGTTACTCTTTTACCAACGAATAATGAGATTGACCGTGACATTATAACGCTCCCACGGCTGAAAGGACAAGCATGTTTGGTATGACGGGATTTGAACCCGAGACCCTCAGATTTTTTTCTGACCGACTTCTGCATGTTCTTTCTACTTTTTCTTTTTTATTGCTGTTTTCTGGTAATTTAAGATGATGGTCATTCAAATAAGACATTTATCTTTCTTTCTATCAAATTGTTGTACATGATTTTAGTACCATGTTTTGTTTGTAACTATTATACAATGGATATTTTACCCTATTTAGTTATATTTTCACCACGTTTTATTAACTTAGCAGGATTAATAATCTGTTTAAATTGTGTTGTAAGTAAAAGTTTATAAAATTGTCATTATTCTGTGAATGTTTTGTCCATATTATAACTTAACTATTTCTTAGCTTATATAAAATGGCTTACACTGTTATAACATTATTTATCAACCATGGCAAATAAAATGAATTCCCTGTTTCATCTAATAAGTGCGGATTCGAGAAAAGCGATTAATTAGGAAGCGCTTTAATATGTAGATGTTGTAGCATATTTTTAAGGCAGAGCCATAAAACATAAAAACATAACTTTTCCATGGTACCATGTAATCCATTAGAAGGAATTGTGAGAAAATCAAAAAGCTACTATTCTCGTTTAGAAATAGCTGAAAAATGAATTTGAATGGGCGAATTGGTTAGTTTGTGTAACATAAGTTTAAAACGACGAATCCTAAAAAAACATTGTTAATTGTTATTCTAAAATATAAGACTCAATCATTTTCTTCGATAGGTAAAGTTGAAATGCTTTTATTTACCCAATGAAATTTTCTCCAAACAAAGTGTATAAATCATTCTGGAAATTATTTTTCAATCTCTTAAGAGGGTTTGATGGATGAAACCTGAGCCACATACTACTAATGATAATTTGATTAAGAATTAATACTTTACGTTTTAGTGATAAAAAATATTGAAACGTTTTCCTTTACCTCATCCAAGTTCTTTAAATTAATACCTTTATTCGATCATGAGTGTTATAGAAGCACAAGACCATAAACCGACGCATTATTCTTATTTGGATTTGTTTCAAATTTCTTTATTATGTTTGCAATAGTAATAACTCCTATTTAATGTAAATATTTATATCATCATCATAAGAAAATAAGTATTTGATGATTAATAAATTTCCTTTAGTAAGTTATAAAGGAAAGATTTCATAGCCAATTTAAAAAAACAAACAACTTTTTGGATCTTTCTAACGCACGCTCCTATTGAAAGGAAAAATTGATGTTGGCACTGGCTCTTGAAATACATAAAAGCATGTATTTTAAAACACAGTGTCAACCATTATTCCAACATTTCCACTAAAACCACATTTTCCTAAACATTCCTAATTGGTGTGATTGAATGATTTTTTTAACAATAACTAAACATCGGTTATTTTGAATTACATCACACATAACATGAATATTATCGACAATAAATGAGTCTATATGTAACAGAGTAAATTTGGCTTTCATGAATCAGTTGTATCTTAACTGGTTTCTTTCTGTTTGTTGTGGCTTCAGAAAAAACTTTGTCATCACTACGGAAAAGGGATATTGGTTGTCTTTCAGCAAATATATTACTGTCTTACATATATATTTCTGTAACAGGCATTCAATTTATTTTCAGTATAATATGAAGAAACATGTTTTTTGACACATTATGGTAAATACACGTTAAATAAATGTAAATTTCACTTTTCTTCAGATGTAACCAGTTAAAACGTAGAAATTCGTTGAGAAATACAATTAAATCAAAGTTTCTCATATGACTGATGTATTTATCTAATCTGTAAGAGATCAAACAAATGTAACAGCATACAAATTACTGATGTATTTACCTAATATGTAAGATAATATACAAATGCGTACATATTTTAGGCAGGACCAGCTTCCGATGAAGGACCTATAAGAGCTGGGGCAAGTCTCACAGTACTAGGTAAGGACAGGAGAAGTTGCTCTCCTCACCAAATGCCACGACAGTTCGTCTACCAATTATTTATCACAATAAAAAACGTTTTATCCGCCATCTTCGGATTCATAATGTTCTTTTTACCGAAAATTCCAATATCTTTAAATAAAATGTTAGTTGTAGTTTACCGATGCTGCTCAGCTTTGTTTGTGTTCGTTCCTGCCAGTAAGCGTCGGTTGTTAGCTGCCTGTAATGTAATTCATGTTTAAAATACTGTAATTATAATGTTTCTAACAGTAAAGTTGGATTTTTTAAACTAATATTCAGATAAAAGCAGTTCCTAGTTAAAAACGGTTTTAAACCATTAATTGAAATTATATTTTTAAAAAAAACAACGTTGGGTAGCGATTCTGAATATCGTATTTAATGAGCACTTCCTGCTGACAAACCACGAAATACTTACTGCCTGTTTAGCATCAGAAAAATAATGTTTGTTTAAACATATACTCACAGTTGGTTGTAGCTTTATTTAATTTCTTAAGTTGATTAACTTTTATTTTTTTCTGAAATATTTTTAGAGAAAACCACAGAAGACCAAATGTTTTAAATCCAAATTAAAATCTTCGTTTATCATTATAAGTTCCAAGAACCTGTGTAAGTAAGCGAGGAAGACTATATTATATCAACCACACTGCAACTGATATATCCAGTGTTGACCAGGCCTTTAACCAAGACCAAAGTTCATCAGGCCGGTTGTGATGCGACAGACATATTCTGTAGGTTCTCTAAATATATATATATATATATACCATCGATTTTCATGGAAGACAGCTGTTATAACATGAAGCAGGTTAAAGAAGTAATTTTCAAGTTATTACCACTTAAAAATAAAAGACAACTTTATTTATTCTAACTTACACCCGTTTGTGGTTACGGACTCACAAACTGCTCTTTGTCAGATATAGACTGATCGTGTGTGCTTATATATATATATATACACACACACACACAACTTTTTTCTATTACTTTTATCTCTAACAAAACCGCATGTATTTCTGTCAATTTCGTTTTCTTTCTTCGAATACAGTTCCCCCGACTCTTCTCACAATTAATGGAAGACCAAGACACGCGGTTCTTCGGATAAAGGAAGGAGAACGTGCTAATCTCACGTGCAGCGCTGAAAACAGTAAACCACCATCACGTTTAAAGTGGTATCGAAACAGAGTGCAACTGATACCCGGTGAGAGCCTTATGGTGTATTTTATACAGGATTCCTTTCAGAGTTTTACGCGTAGTATGGGTTGTAGCAATTTGTATATCACATCTAGGTTTCAATATGCAGTTAAAATAGTGAGTTAAACGTAATTGTGAATAACATTCCTCTTGATAATTTCTCAAGTTAAATGAAGCTATTTGTACCACTCTATCTATTTACTATCATTTTACAACTAAAAAAATATCGTTGAAGTATCTTAGGGAACTCATGTTTTTCTTCATTACCTTTCTTTAGACACGATGCACTTAAACATTTTCAAAAGAAGAAATATAAAATAATTATCTTCACTGTGAACGTATCTGCTTGTTTTATTATTTCAATTCTAGCTTGATGCTAAGCTTTAGAGGCTTGAAACTCTAAAAATAAGGGTTCAATCCCTATGTTGAGTACAGCGGTTATTGTTCATTGATTATTACATTATTATCTAAGTATTTTATGTTATTTTATTTTCAAGTAATTTTCATACATTTTGTAGATAAATAGATATTTTACTTAAAAGAAAAAGACAAGAATAAAATTTATTTCGCCTGATTTATTTTGACCGAAGCATTGTTTCAACCAAAGAACATTCGGGTAACATTTGAGTGATTGCACATTCTTAGAGCGAAGTAAAACATTTCCAAAAACAGAAACGCAAACAACTGCAGGATATTAAAACGTTTATAGGCCTAAGTTTAATATTCATCATTTGAAATTAAACTCTAACCGTCTTACCGAGTTGCGAGTGGAACATCAAAAGTTACAGCTGCGATGAACTTCTGAACAAATTCCTTACAGCTGTGTGGTGTTATATGTGTGACAGACAGTCTTGCTAATTGATAGAGAGAGGCCATATAGGTGGCGAGTGCAGCAGACTGCCTTCCCGCGTCTGAATTTTGACGATAGGCATGATCACTTGACGAAGGCCATCTTCCCAAAAAAATAACCTTGATGACTTAACTAGTGCCGTGTTTCAGGATTACCCATATAAGTTCAATACGGGTTTAGAAGTTTAACACTGTACAATATTACAATTCACTTTTATGTTTCGTTGTAATAATAAGGTGACAGTTAGCTTTTGTTTTCAAAAGGAATGTAGTTGGGATAATGTGTGTGTGTTAATTTGTTTCTTTGTTTCTACTGCGCAGACGCTGCTGAAACGTCCATTCTTGAGGAAAATGGAAAACTTGTGACCATTTTGAGTACTCTGACATTATATCCCAAAATAGATGATGACCAGGCAACCTACACTTGTGAAGCGGACCACTTAGCATTGTCTAATCCTTTGACATCTTCTGTTACAATAAGTGTCCTTTGTAAGTGTCCATAAACTGTAGATTTGGAAACATCTAGAACAAATTTGTAACTCAATAGTGTGTGTGTTTTCTTATAGCATAGCCACATAGGGCTATCTGCTGAGTTCACTGAGGGGAATCAAACCCCCGATTTTAGCGTTGTAAATCCGTAGACTTGCCGCTGCACCAGTGGGGGACCGTAACACAAGATTACAATAATTTATTTCGAATTATTAGAACTTTAAAACAAGAAAAGTTATTTTATTTGACGTACACGTATAAAAGTGATGGAACATTCAAGTGAATATGTCTATGATTCTTTATTATTTAATATTTAACCAAATTAAACAATGAGAGCTAAATATGTAAAAAAAATATAGATATTGTCATCTAAGTCTAATTACACGAACCTTAAGTTTCTACGACAAATCATGCCCAATTATAACTTTATGAATATTTTTAAAATCGCAGTATTAGAAATACGATAATGAAAATAGCCTAGCCATTTTTAAAGTTTTTATGTCTTTTTTTACGTCATTGGCGTCCCTGGTTAATTAGTCCATTGACGTTTCTTCAGGAACGTGTTGGAGTACACGTTTTGGTTTGTCATAATTTTAGTTAAACTGGCAGTTTCCGCAACTAACGATTTTATTGTTTGTTTGTTTTGAATTTCCCGCAAAGCTACACGAGGGATATCTGCGCTAGCCGTCCTTAATTTAGCAGTGTAAGACTAGAGGGAAGGCAGCTAGTCATCACCACCTACCGCCAACTCTTGGGCTACTCTTTTACCAACGAATAGTGGGATTGACCGTCACATTATAACGTCCCCACGGCTGAAAGGGCGAACATGTTTGGTGTGACAGGGATTCGAACCCGCGACCCTCAGATTACCAGTCGAGTGCCTTAACTACCTGGCCATGCCGGACGGCGATTTTATTGTTGTCGGGTGTTTCTGTAAACGAATATTAAAATAACATCGACATTTTAAGAGATTTTTCTCTCGAGTTTCTAATTCGCATGACTACCTACAAAAGCCATTTACCAACAGAGCAAAATGTATAACTTATGTTTAATTGCACGACTCAAACACACATCCTTTCTTTGAAGCCTCTGCAAGATTTGCTAAGAATGCGACATGTTTAAATAAACCAAGGAAATAAATTACCAAAATTAATCCTCCATATTATAGCTCTTTGTTCTTACATGTCCAGCTTTTTAGTGCCAGTAGTTCTATAGCGTTAGATGTAAGTTCACGCTAAGCGGTATTGAGTTAATGTAACATTAATGAGTCGCTTGTTTTATAAAAAAAATTTTTATTACCAGATGTTGTTATTCAAATCCAGTGAAATTAAAAATATTATGATTCAAAGAGAAGGTTTATCATCTGTACTTTATACAATTTGGAAGTGAGTGAAGGCTGCTATTAAAGCTCACGTCGTGAATTGCATCGCTAACCATTCGAATCCTTTATTAAAATAACTCATGATTTAAAGAAATGTGGGAAGTATTAAAGGCAGTTACGAATAGGGACCATTCTCTTATTCCTGAGGATAGATATTATCCATTTTTTTCCGCATTTAATACAACTAAATCAAGCTAATTCAAAGCAACAAAAATGCAGTAGACGCAAGCTGTCACTTACACATATAATCACTGTTTTCTTCATATTTTCATTCTACGAAATCTGATCGATGATAAATACTATAGGCCCGGCATGGCCAGGTGGTTAAGGCATTCTACTCGTAATCCGAAGGTCGCGGGTTCAAATCCCCGTCGTACCAAACATACTTACCCTTTCATCCGTGGGGGCGTTATTATGTGACGGTCAATCCCATTATTCGTTAGTAAAATAGTAGCCCAAGAGTTGGCGGTGGGCGATGATGATTAGCTGCCTTCCCTCTAGTCTTACACTGCAAAATTAGGGACGGCTAGCGCAGATAGTCCTCGCGTAGCTTTGCGCGAAATTCAAGACAAACCAATAAATCCTAAAAGTAGAAGTTGAACAAAAGTAATTAACTTTACGGGATTAATGGTTTTCTTTAAAGTTTTTTCATAAAATAGTTATTTTAACATAATAAAATGAATATCAAAAAATTAACGACAGAGGGAGTACTTTTACTGAAGTGGTATCAATAAATTTCAACTTTTTGTGCATATAAATATATACATATATTGCTGTATTTAAAACAAAAACGTTAAGGTGTGCGTATGGATATTTATATCGGAAGCCAACTTTATCTTTCTGGAACTTTGGTGGTATTGTATTTAATCAAAATGTCTTTGTTCTACAAATGTGTTTTTGTCGCGTAATTTTGGATCTTTCTTTTATGGTTAATTTTATGACAAAGATTAATTCTACTAATATGGTGTTTATTTACAGATCCTCCTGGAAAACCAGTTATATCCGGATACAGAGAAGGAAAGGTCTTGGTGAAAGGAGAACGGTTGTCTCTCCTATGCACGTCTAAAGGAGGAAATCCACCAGCTAGTCTGATCTGGTTTAGATCAGGTGATCGTTTGGTTACCAGCTACGTCACCCGTTCAAGAAAGACCGTCAGTATCTTAAGATTTAGGGTCACTGCCGCAGATAACCAAGCAGTATATCGTTGCGAAGCAGACAGTCCTCTTGTGTACCAGTCTTCATCGGACTTCGTAACTCTGTCCGTCCGCTGTAAGTCCGGGTCATGTACTTTGTTGGTTACGATACGATTGTCAGTGGGAACCTGTTTTGTGATGTAATTTGTGAAAAGTAAAGGAAGTCCAATATTTATGTTTGTTGTTAAGTACAAAGCTACACTGTATTTTATCAGTACTGTGCCCACCTCAGGTATCAAAACCAGGTTTATAGCCTTATAATTCTTCAGAATTATCGTTAAGCCACTGAGGGTCCAACAGTGAGAAAGATTAAATATTTTCCTATAGTTAAACAGTAAGCGGGTTCTTCAGTTTAAAGACAAGTTTTCTTTTGTTGAATTTCTCGCAGGCTGTCTGTGCTACTCTTCTCTGATTTTGAAGAAATGGACTGGAAGGTACAAATAGAGTATTAACCATCACGTTATAATTCTCTCACGGATCAAGAGGCAAGCATACTTGGCGACAGGTTTCAATCCCACATCTGGTAGATTGCGACTCGAGCACCCTAACCCCCAGGCTTTTATCTTTATGATTATCTTAAAGTTTTATTATTTAAAACTACGTTGACTTACAGATTAATAAACTTTTTGTTGCATTGGCTTATTTTCTATATTAATATAGCTAGGGGAAAATTATCATAACCAGAAGACTCTCTATGCATTGCGAGGAAAGGCTGCATGCTAAGAAGGTGTACACTTTAGTTATATATATGTAGTCTTTGTTTCTGATTACATATATTTCCTTTACCTTCTGTGGTAATTTTTGTTTGTTTGTTTTTTTAATTTCGCGCAAAGCTACACGAGGGCTGTCTGGGCTAGCAATCCATAATTTTGCAATATAAGACAAGAGGAAAGGCAGCTAGTCATCACCACCCACTGCCAACTCTGGGCTACTCTTTTACCAAAGAATATTGGGATGACCGTCATATTATATCACCCCCACGGCTGAAAGGGCTTCTGTAGTAATTTGACACCAATAGTTTATACATAACACATAAATTATACTAACGTTTTAGACAAACTAAAAACCACAATAAACAAAGATTGTTTAATAGATTATTGTTAGTGAGTTACTTTTTATTATTCATGTGACATTTTATTTCTAAAGCATAGGCCTGGCATGGCCAAGCGCGTAAGGCGTGCGACTCGTAATCCGAGGATCGCGGGTTCGCGCTAAACATGCTCGCCCTCCCAGCCGTGGGGGTGTATAATGTGACGGTCAATCCCACTATTCGTTGGTAAAAGAGTAGCCCAAGAGTTGGCGGTAGGTGGTGATGACTAGCTGCCTTCCCTCTAGTCTTACACTGCTAAATTAGGGACGGCTAGCACAGATAGCCCTCGAGTAGCTTTGTGTAAAATTCCCAAACAAACAAACAAAAATTTCTAAAGCATCAGAGTTCTTGTGGCTTTTTTTTTTCGTTCTTGTGGTTTCTATTTTTTTCGGGCCAAATAAAAATAGAAGAAAAGTAAATCAGTAAACGTTTTTACTAGAATTAATTTTCGACATAAATTTCCTGCTGTACAGCGAGATTCAAAGTAACCATGATAACCATGTTTTAGCAGAGCACGACTTGACCTAGTACGGACTGATCATTAACTAAGATAATATTAGGAAAGAAAATGTCCTCCCCTGGGACAGCAATAAGTATTCGGATTAACAACGCTAAAATCAGGGGTTTAATTCCCCTCTGTAGACACAGTAGATAGCCCGATGTGGGTTTGTTATAAAAAAAAGCACACACAGCAAGGAAAAATTTAAAATACAGCCTTTGTAAGGAGGAATACTATACTGTATAAAAACACTAACCGCTATTCACTTGAAATCCAATGCATTAGTTCTTGTCTGGAAAACTTTACATGTTTGATATTTTTAGATATATGATCTTTACTTTTTGCCATAAGTTTAGTGTTATTTACATACTTATTATGTTTCTTTCGTAAAGTTACGAAACGTTTCATTTTCTATGTCCCATTGCCTTGAAGAATACACACCGTAGTTTAGGATCGCGAATTTTTGTTTGGGTGACGGTCAAATTCCACTCTCCAGTCAAGCAAGAGTAGCCAAAGAGTTGGCGGAGGGTACCGTTGAATGGCTGTCTTCCTTCTGTTCTATTAGCTCAAACTTATCGACAACGATGTGAAAGTAGCCACAGTGTAGCTAGCTTTACGTTAAACTTCTAGAAAGAAAAGAGACATACTGTAGAAAAAAAATCATACTTGACGAGCGTATTTACAGCAAGTGTAAGAATTAAACTTTACGTGATATATGTTCTATGTATCATAATTTTCCTCTAGTGTGTGCTTGAAAAATACCCTGAGAAAAGCGAAATCTGAAATGTTCAGAGTTTCAGTTTGTTTTGAATTTCACGCAAAGCTACTCGTCGTCCCTAGGGCCTAGCATGGCCAGGTGGTTAAGGCACTCGACTCGTAACCCGAGGGTCGCGGATTCGAATCCCCGTCACACCAAACATGTTCGCCCTTTCAGCCGTGGGGGAGTTATAATGTGACGGTCAATCCCACTATTCGTTGGTAAAAGAGTAACCCAAGAGTAGGCGGTGGGCGATAATGACTAGTTGCCTTCCCTCTAGACTTACACTGCAAAATTAGGGACAGCTAGTGCAGATAGCCCTCGTTTAGCTTTGCGGGGAATTAAAAAA
This sequence comes from Tachypleus tridentatus, assembly GCF_004210375.1. Taxonomy (NCBI): domain Eukaryota; kingdom Metazoa; phylum Arthropoda; class Merostomata; order Xiphosura; family Limulidae; genus Tachypleus; species Tachypleus tridentatus. The sequence continues at coordinate 49,271,361 of NC_134836.1, forward strand.
ACCAAATAGTCGTCCCTAAGTTAGTACGAGAGGGAAAACAGCTAGTCATCACCACCAACCGCCAATTCTTGGCCAAAATGTCCAGTGAATAAGTGTGAATACCCCTAAAGGCAGTCGGTTGTTTCCTCAGAAGGGTGAATGTCTAAACGAAATATTGTGCAAATAGATGAAAGTACAAGAAACACAACACAGACACTGCTGGCCAAAATCGTAAGGCCAATGAACATAAACAAATACGCATTTTGCGTTGCTAGACTCAACCACTTATTTGAGTAGAGCTTCGAGAGATGAAAATAATAAAAGGAAAAAAGACAAGTAATTTTTTTTAGTATTTAACAGGAAAAATGTAAACATTATGGAATTAGCCTAAATACTAGCTGGTCAAAAGTTTAAGACCGCACTGAAACGAAGCGTTAATCGGTAAACACGTAACGAAATTTAATCATTTGTATTCAAGCATTAGAGTTGTTAACATCTACCACTAGCATCTCCTGTGTTACTTTGGATGAAAACATGGTAAAGGCTAAAATATTAACAGGGTTTGAATGTGGCAGAATTGTCGAGCTGCTAAAGCTAGGTCTCTCTCAACGTGCCATCGCTGGTGAGATTGGGCGTAGTAAAACTGCTGTTGCAAATTTCTTAAAAGACCCTGAGGGATACGGAAAGAAAATTTCAAGTGGTCGGCCCAAGAAAATTTCGTCGGCGTTGAGCAGAAGGATTCGAAGGGTTGTTCGGCAAGACACCAGCCAATCGTCGAACCAGATTAAGGCTTTTTTGGACGCAGAATTCAGCTCAAGAACAATAAGACGGCATCTGCGAGAAAAAGGCTTTAAAAACCGTAAACGCATTCAAAGGCCACGCCTCCTTCCACACCACAAAATAGCTCGGTTAAACTTTGCTGAGAAGCACCAAACATGAGACGTAGAAAAGTGGACGAAGGTTTTGTTTTCTGATGAGAAAAAATTTAACCCGGGTGGTCCAGATGGCTTCCAACGTTATTAACACGATAAGGATATCCCACAGGAGACATTTTCTACACGACATAGTGGAGGAAGTTCCATCATGATCTGGGGTGCTTTCTTTTTCCATGGAACAATGGAGCTTTAGGTTATACAGGGGCGTCAAACAGCAGCTGTCTACATTGGCATGTTGGAGAGAGCATCCTTATTGACTGAAGACTCTCGTTTGTGTGGAAATGGCTGGATCTTTCAGCAGGAGAACGCTGCAATCCACAATTCCCGCAGGACAAAGGACTTTTTCATGGCGAAAAACGTGATTCTTTTGGACCGTGCAGCGTGTTCGTCCAAACTGAACCCCATTGAAAATGTTTGGGGGTGGATGGAAAGGGAAGTTAATAGACATGGACATCAATTCCAAACAGTACATGATCTTCGTGAAGCCATCTTCACCACTTGGTATAACATTTCAGCCCTTCTTCTGCAAACGCTTATATCGACCATGCCAAGAAGAATGTTTGCAGTTATTCGCAATGATGGCCGTACATCTCACTACTGAGACCTTTTGTTGAGCATTTTCTACCCTGTTTAGGACTTCTTTTTGATATGGTCTTAAACTTTTGACGAGCTAGTATTTAGGCTAATTTCAATGTTCACATTTTCCCTATTAAATGCTAAAAGAAGTTTTCTATTTTTATTTTCCCTTTTCTTATTTTCATCTTTCGAAGCTCTACTCAAATAAGTGGTTGAGTTTAACAACGCAAAATGCATATTTTTTTATGTTCATTGGCCTTACGATTTTGGCCAGCAGTGTATATTAATGAAAAATCAATCGGTAGACCCCTTTGGCCTTCAAGTTTTAAATGGAAGAAAAAGTTCATATTTGGTTTCAAAGAAATGTTTCAAAATTCGTACCTTACTGAGTAATAATAAATATATTGAAGTTTATTTATCATTATGGTTTGTTTGTTTTTGAATTTTGCGCAAAGCTACTCGAGGGTTATCTGCGCTAGCCGTCCATAATTTAGCAGTGTAAGACTAGAGGTAAGGCAGCTAGTCATCACCACCCACCGCCAACTCTTGGGCTACTCTTTTACCAACGAATAGTGGGATTGACCGTAACATTATAACGCCCCCACGGCTGAAAAGGCGAGAATGTTTGGTGCAACGGGGATGCAAACCCGCGACCCTCGGATTACGAGTCGTATGACTTAACACGCTTGGCCATGTCGGGCCATTTATTATTTTGGATATTGCAGAAAAATATACTACACTTAGTAATGAAAATCACTGATTTATCGTAATATTAAGCCTAGAGTGAAATATAAGCGAATGTCAATACTGCATAAACATTTTGAACCCTATTTACGAGGTAATGATTTTAGATAAAATAAGGGTTTATCGGTATAATCGTACTAGAACTAACACAGTTATTTCTTGTTACTATTTAACTTATTTAAAAGATGTATTTTTTCAAGTTTATTCCTTTTGTTTCGTTATAATACGATTTCAAGTATTAACTCAATAATTATGCTCTATTGCTGTATGAGACAATGTATTTTAAATTGAATAAAAGTTCTCTCAACCCTAATGGCTCAGTAGCAAGTCAGTGAGCTTATAGCCTACAAAATAGAGTTTCGGTATCTGTGGTAGAAATATCAAAGACAACTCATTGTGGAGGTTTGTGTTTATAAGAAACACATAATAAAAAGTTTCACAACACAATGAGCCCCTAACAGGAATTTACGGCTCTTGCTAACTCAGCTAAGTTGATAACAAAGTTAAGCTGCGTGTATAATTTACATGGTAAAGTCATCCTTAGGCAGTGTTTGTTTGTACTTTCAATTTAATGGTCTCTCAGTGCAGACAATCGTTTTGGACCGTCAGTGCTCAAACCACGCATGGCACAGTATGTTTTTTGCTTTCCACAAATTCAGCTCAGCGTTTACAACTTGTAAAACGTTGCTTTTCAACAGGATAGACAAATAAGCAGACTCGATAACTCGCATAAGGAAATAACATAAAAGTAGATTGTTTATAGAGAAGGAATATATTTATAGTTAAGTTGTTAATAACTGAATTACTATTAATTTATCAAGCAATAACGCAGATTCTATATAAATACACTTCATAATGCAACAAATTAATAAAAGCTGACTAGAGATATTCATAATGTCATAAATTAATGTAAGCTGACTAAAAGTATTCATAATGTTATAAAATGATGTAAACTGAGTAGATGTATTAATAACTTGATAATCAGCTGGCTAGAGGTATTCATAATATCATAATTTAAAATATTAAAAAAACTTAATTTTGTAAAGTGATAAACTATGTGTCATCTTCTCTAAAATAATTTTCGGGAATTTTTTCTTGTCCTCTGATCTAGATCCCCCCGGAAAGGTGCACCTAAAAGGGCCTTCCAACGCACGAAGAGGGGAGACTGTTACAATTGTATGTGTAACCACTCCCAGTAACCCAGCAACTCAACTAAGCTGGCTAGTGGATGGGGAGCCCGTCACTGGTGGAGAAAACTCTATTAGAAATATTAGCAGTGGGTGGATAACCTCTTCTAATCTAACCCTCACTATCACTAGGCAGGTAAATTCTTCAAGCTTATAAATGGTACATCACTAAACTATTATTTTTTGTTGGTAAGCCACTTATATTTCTTACTAGCAGGTAAGATATTACATGACGACTGGTAAGGCAATTTTTAACATGTCCACTTGCGACTTGTTACCTCATTGATTAGACAGAGATACAAGTAAACTGTGCCTAGAGTAACGCTTTTATCAAATAAATGTTAAATTCTTACTGTTGAGTGTAAATTAATCCGTATTTTGTCGCAAAATAAAATTTCCAAGAAATTCATGGTAAAAAAATTTATTTGTGTTCTCCCCTTAATTTAATATTAAACCGTATAGAAATATTCTAAGAAGTACTACAAAACAGTACTGTTTCGTAACTCGTATTTGTCTCCCAGAATCATATAGCACAGAACCATATAACACAGAACTTGATAACATGAAAACAGATAGCACAGAACTAGAAAACTATTAAAACACCTTAGTGTCTCTTTTCAACTGTGTCAACAAATACAATTTCAGATTATAAAGCAGCTAATTTTTGAATATGAAACAAGTCTAGCATACATCAAATACATAGTTTTTTTGGTGAGTAATTATATGCATATGGTTCTGATGTTGGCTGCTGGTTAAGTGTGCTTGATTAAGTGGTTAGTCTTTGCTCAAGAAAATACAATATATTACACAATGTAACACAAATTTTGTTCCTGGATAGTATGTGTTATTTTTTAATTACTTATGTTGTAAAAGCATAGAAAATGGCCAATTTTCCCTTCAAACTTTGCTTTTGTGATCTGGACAATGAAATTTAGAGATTAACTTATTTTCTATGTAAAAAAGGGCAAATTTGCACATTTTCATTTACATAATGTCTGAATAAAACAACATATGAATCAAGATTTACATGTATTTATATTAAAGTTATACAAAAATGTTTAAACGTGAGTAGTTTTTCCAGATTTGCAACTCTAATGTAAATCACTTTCACGTATCAGCCTCCGAATATAGTCTCCCATCATGTTTTCGTTATACGCTCCCAGGTCACAAAAGCAAAGTTTGAAGAGAAAAAACACGTATTTTACAGTAACTTTAAGTATAAGCAATTGTGAAATAAAACTTTCTGACCAGGAACAAGAAAAAGTAAATAATTTGTTACATTGTGTTTCAGTGTTTGAATAACTGATTTTCCAACTACTTTAAAGTAATCAAATGTTTCTAATATCGCTTCATTGACTGCAATGGTTCATTACACTGCCTTTGTTGAAGCTATGAACTGCAGAGATTTATTACACTTTCTTCTTTGTAGCTATGAACTGCAATGGTTCATTATCCTTTCTCTATTAAAGTTCTTTGAAATTTGATTCTTGGTGTTATCATATACAGGGGTAAGCAAATACAGTTAGGACCTTGCCTAGCCGGGTGATTAGAGCGATTGTCATTTCAATCATGTAGGCGTTACCAACAAATAGAGGGATTGACCGTAACATTATAACGTCCCGACGGCCTAAAGGGCGAGTACGTTTGGTGTGACGGGGATTCGAACCCGCGACCCTCGTATTACGAGCTGAATGCCTTAGTAACCTGGCTATGCTGCGGCTGAACGCATTTTGAGTAACTGATGTAGTCGTGAGACATTTTTTGTATTATACGGCTGGTTTCGTCTATACGATGACAACATTTGCAAATGAATGACTGTTTGTTTATTTTGTTATATTTCGCGCAAAGCTATTTGGGACTGATTATGCTAGCTGTCCTTAATTTAGAAGTGAAACATGAGAAAAAAGTAGCTACTTGACACCACTAATTAAGGGGCCACTCGTCATCAAGTAAAAGTGAGGTGAATGATCACATTATAACGTCCCCATGGCTAAAAAGTCAAACATATGCGATGTGCAGGTTCAAACTCGTAATTTGTAGATTTTGAAGTGAGTATTTAACTATCAAGCTGTGTTACACCTCGAAAATAGGACAACAGACTAAACACTAAGATAAACAGGACATCGAACCCTAACCCTGTAGTTTGTAAATTACGTTTTTTTATAATATACGCTGTGTTTCCATGTGAGCGAATGTTGGGTATTATTAATTTACAAGAATTTTAGCCTTAAAAGTAATCAGATAAACTTTAATTGTTTGTTTTAACTTTTTTATTATTACTTTAACTTTTTAAGTTGATAAAATTATTTCAATTTGTTTAAAGCTGTCTGTTTGTGTATTGTTGTCTTAGTATCTTGTATTATTGAATTACAGGCTCTTTGTGTATTGTTACTTTAGTATCTTGAATCAGAGAATTATCAGCTGATTATGTGTTGTTCTCTCAGTATCTTGTATCATTGAATTACCGGCTATTTATGTATTGTTGCCTAAGTATCTTGAACCAATGAATTATTGGTTGTTTATGTATTGTTCTCTTAGCACCTGTATCATTGAATTACCGGCTGTTTATGTATTGTTGCCTCAGTATCTTGTACCAAATTACTGGCTGATTATGTATTGTTGTTGTTGTATCTTATACCACTGAATTACCCGCTGTTTATGTATTGTTGTCTTTGTATCTTATATCATTCAATTAAAAGCTGTTTATGTGTTGTTGTCTTAGTATCTTGTATCATTGAATTACAGGCTCTTTGTGTATTATTACTTTAGTATCTTGAATCATAGAATTATCGGATGTTTATGTGTTGTTCTCTTAGTATCTTGTATCATTGAATTACCGGCTCTTTGTGTATTGTTACTTTAGTATCTTGTATCATTCAATTACCGGCTATTTATGTATTGTTGCCTTAGAATCTTGAATCAATGAATTACCGGTTGTTTATGTATTGTTTGTTCTCTTAGCATCTGTATCATTGAATTACCGGCTGTTTATGTATTGTTGCCTTAGTATCTTCAATCAATGTATCATCAGTTGTTTATGTATTCTTGACTTAGTATTTTGTATCATTGAATTAACGGCTGTTCATGTGTTGTTGTCTTAGTATCTTGTATCATTGAATTACCGGCTGTTTATGTATTGCTGCCTTAGTATCTTGTACCAAATTACCGGCTGATTGTGTATTTTTGTCTTTGTATTTTATACCACTGAATTACCGGCTGTAATTACATGCTCGCCCTTTCAGCCGTGGGGGCGTTATAACGTGACTGTTAATCCCACTACTCGTTGTTAAAAGCTTAGCCTAAGAGTTGGCGATGGGTGGTGATGACTAGCTACCTTTCCTCTAGTCTTACACTGCTAAATTAGGGACGGCTAGCGCAGATAGCCCTCACGTAGCTTTGCGTGAAATTAAAAACAAACAAAACAAACCTAAAATCTGTTTTAAAATATCGAAGTTAACGATCTGTCGTGAACAAACTTGAAATAAAGCTAGCATTTTCTAATGATTGGATCGTTCAGTTTTTTCTAACGCAACTCATGAGGCGTGACAAATTACCGTAGAACATTTAAAAATCTGAAAACAATAAAACCATCTCAGGCCTACTTTATAGTTGAATATAGTGTACAGCTATGAACTCTATCTTCGAATAGCTAGCACTAAAACTTGGAATCACGCATCTTTCAATTTTATCGCCCACCATGTCCAGATACTTAGGGTGCTTAATTCACAGTCTGATGGTCACGAGTTCTAATCTCCATCCCAACAAACATTCTCACCTTTAAGCCGTGGGTATGTGACAGTCAATCCCACTATTCGTTAGCTAATGACTAGACTAAAAGTTTGCGGTGGGAGGTAGTGTCTGGCTGCCTTTCCTCTTGTCTTTCACTATTAAATTACAGACGGCTTGCACAAAGTATCCTCGTGAAGCTTTGCGCAAAATTCAAAACAAAAAACAATTCACTTTTACCAATTTATGTTATCGCTTAATTTATGGCATCACAATTGTTCTGACAGTATACATACATATACTTTGTCCCTAAAGAAGAAAGGCCAACCTTTTCAATGTGCTCGGGTCATACATTTTTATCATTTCATCTAAATATTATTTTTTATTTTTACTGCAATGAACGTTATAAAATACTTGTTATGTCTTGGTTTCTTTCTTTGTTAAGTGTAAACCTACACAATGTGTTATCTGTGCTGTGTCAATCAGGGGTATCGAAACTCACTTTTATCTTTATAAACCTTCAGACTTACTGCTGAACCGCTGTTAGGTCAAAATAAATTTATTAGGGCTATTTATGCATAGCGAAAAAATACATTAAACAGAAAAGATAGGGGAAAATTCTTTATTTTAAAATATGCATAACTGTTAAAATCATGATTAGTGGAATACAGCAAGTAATTTACATGCGTAGCAATATTAAGCCTATTTCTTGAAATAAACAGGCATATGATACTCGGAATTACTCTTTGTCTTAAAGTGTGCTTTTATGTTATATAAGTAAGTTAGTTATCCAGTGCAACACCAAAAACTTCTGATGCTACGTAACGTCGTTCTCATGCAAGAACCGAAACTGTGAGCTGAATTTATAATATTAAAAGAACTTGTCTGTGTGACCGCCGTAGCTCAGAGTAAAGAACCTAGAATTCCGAAACTTTGTTCCAAGGTAGTTTTGAGGGTGTGCATCTGGATATTATTTTTTAGATTTGACTCAAACAAACTTTGCCAATTGTTGTCCTATAGCCCTTAAGCCCCATAATTTTGCTTCCTGAAAGTCTATAGAAAACTATCATTTCTTTTTCTAGTTATCACTGGAGGTTTTCTACCAAATACCGCAATGAAAGAACAAAATGGTAAAAAATAAAAAGTTCAACATGCCCTCTGATTTGACATTTCAGTTCAAGCGGTTTCGGTTTCAGTTCTAGTTTGACTTGACCAGTATAGCCAAGTGGCTAGGGCGCTCATCTTTTAATCTGAGAGTCACGAGCTTGAAACCCGTCACATCAAACATGTTTGCCCTTTCAGCCGTGGGGGCGTTATAATGTGATGGTCAATCCAACTATTTGTTGGTAAAAGAGTAGCCAAAGAGTAAGCAGTGGGTAGTAATGAATAGCTGCCTTCCCTCTAACTTTACACTGTTAAAGTAGGGACGGCTACTGCAGATAGCCCTCGAGTAGCTTTATGCGAAATTCAAAAACAAACAAACAGTCTGGTTCGTCTCATTTTTTCCATGAATATCAATAGGGGCCGTCACTGAAGGCTAATGGTCTTAGCCAGCTAGGTGACGCTTCTTCTCATGGCGAACTTTATGTTGATTTTTCAGGAATTGGTTATGGCTGGCAAGAACATTTTCATCTTGGCACTAGCTAGGAAAATAGTCAGCATTGTTTATTCTGAGGCATTGTAAGGATAAAACACTTTGATAAATGTGATAAAAATACAAAGTTTCACGTGAAATGTTTACTGCAGTTATAAAGTATTTAAATGTAAATAACTAATTTTTAACTTACACGAAAGAGTTTTTATTATACAATAAAATTGATAACTTTCATAAGCTTCTGAGAAAAACATAACATTTTAAAAAGGTTTTCAGCTGTATAGCATGTGTAAAATAGGTTCAAAATGCACACACAAACAAACACACAAGTGAAGCCGTGTACCTTGTCTGGAATTGAATAAAACAATATGTATTACAATAAAATTATAACAGGTTGTTGCTTATCGTGTTGTTCGATTTAATTTTCGTACATTTAGATATAGTGTGTATACGTATATTATTAATAACCTAAGGCACAGAAACTAAACATTTACTATTACAACCTGCCAGGGTTAAATTGGGATTGCAAACGAAGTTCAAATCCCTTCTGTAACACACTCTGTTTGTTTGAAATTAAGTGCAAAGTTACACAATGGGATATATGTACACTTCCCCCCACTTGTATCGAAATCCGGTTTCTAGAATTTTAAGTTCGTAGACATTCCGCTATGTCACAGGGGGCGGTCCGCTTTGACAAAGTAAATGTAACAATCAACAAAATAGGTTATTCTATGAATGTTATTTACTTAAAAAGTTGGAGGTAATTTAAATTTTATTTAAACACATATGGAATACTTATGTTTTTAAATTATGCTTTACTTTCGAAGTTGTTTTTTATTTTATTTTACGAATTTTATAAAATACATAGTCTTTATTTTTATTATTTTCAGAATATTTTCCTGGGATGTATTTGTTTGTGTGTATATAACTATTGTGTTAAAATTTGTGTAGTTAATGTGTTATATTATATGTTGCACTTGATTAGGTTAAGTGTTTGGTTTAGTTTGTTTCGAATTTCGCGTAAAGCCACACGAAGGCTATCTGCACTAGTCGGCCCTAATTTAGCAGTGTAAGACTAGAGGGAAGTCAGCTACTTATCACCACCCACCGCCAACTCTTGGGATACTCTTATACCAACGAATAGTGGGATTGACCGTAACATTATATCACCCGAGACCCACGGATTACAAGGTCGAGGGAAGAACAATGTAAATGCTGCGAAAGCGCCACTCAACTACCAAAACCAAAAATAGAAATAAAAAAATGCGCTATTTCGAACCTGATGGTGCTTTGAATATATATATATATATATACATACAAACACACACACACAGATATACAAGTATTTACTTTAAAAAATGCTTTTTGTTTCTTCAAATATATTTTGTTCAAATTGACAGAAAAGATAGACTCCGCTATAAAAACAGCATGCATTTTAACTATCAACACATTTCCCTTGTAGGTATCCGATGTGACCCTGTAACAACAAATAGTCCTCATACAGTCAGTTACATACTAGTAGCCTCGTACATTTGTTACCATCTCTTTATTCTATAAATCGTGAGACATGGCGGTCGGGGCGGGGGGTTAGTGGTCAAGTTCTCACTGTTTTTCGAGTTGTTTTTCTTAACATAAAAGCGTGAGTGTCAAGCTTTCTCAACTAATTAAACAGCTCGTGACTTTTAGCAGCTCGTGACTTTTAGCTCTTACTGCTTCCTTCTCGAACTGAAACAAAAGAAAAGTACGACCTACTTTGTCCCTCTTTTATCGATACGAAATAAAACTAGTAGATATAAATCGAGTCTCGTTAGTGCTGAAATCTCTAGCTGATGAGTTAAACAAATAATGTTTACTTCCAATTTTAACCGAATTTAGCCTCCAATAAAAGAAGGCAACACCGTGCACTTAAAGTAAATGTTTAATTATCACGTCTTTTTAGAGTCAATGTTACTACGGCGTCAGAAACACCGAGAAATTAATATCCATTCTACAAGGGCATTCTTAAATTCAAATAGTAACAGAATATTTACTTGAAGAATATCCCACGTGTTCTTGTTCTGTTCAGTGGTGAATGTATGGTCAATGGTCAATGTATGGTCAGTGGTCAATGTATGGTCTCTTATTGATAAACTGATTTTTTAATAATATTTTTTTTTTAATTCTTCCAGGATCCAGACACGAAAACTTTTGTATGCAGAGCTGGTAATCCGCAGATTGGAATTATAGAAGGGAAAAAACAAATTAAAGTTATATGTACGTATTTCTCTAACTGAAGTATTTGAAGAGTATTATTTTATCATATAAAAATTTAATAATTGAACTAAGACGCTCTACTTATTGTTCCCATTGCGTTTTGCACTATTTTAACAAAATGAAAAGTTTTTGATACCTTATATAGACGATTCTGTCGCGAGGATATAGTTCTGTCTGATTTCTTTGTTTGTTTGTTTTTTTGAATTTCGCACAAAGCTACTCGAGGGCTATCTGTGCTAGCCGTCCCTAATTTAGTAGTATAAGAGTAGAGGGAAGGCAGCTAGTCATCACTACCCACCGCCAACTCTTGGGCTACTCTTTTACCAACGAATAGGGGGATTGACCCTCACATTATAACGCCCCCACGGCTGAAAGGGCGAGCATGTTTGGCGCGACGGGGATGCGAAGCTGCGACCCTCAGATTACGAGTCGCACGCCTTAACACGCTTGGCCATGCCGGACCCAATACTGTCTGAACTATATCGTCAATTAATCAATGAATATATCGTATCTAATTTATTATAAACTAATTTTCCATAAAGTCTTTTACCACCCAAAAAACAGTTACTGTTTCCATCCACTTATAAATATTTGCGAACATATAATAAGTTAAACATAGTTGAAGAGGTAACTTCGTCCTGGATTCATTAGAGAGATTAAATTTTAATTATTTCTGTTCGAGGTTGAGTTATGAGCCAAAACGTGGAGCACAGCAAACATAATCCAACTTCGTGCAGGATCGTGTATTTCCCATAAACCAACATTGCGGGTCTATCTTTGAGCTTCGCATGCATGACATAAACATGATACTAAATTAAGTTACAAGATGAACCTGCGTTCTAAAACCTTCAGTTAACTCAAATAACATAACGTGTAGCAAGGAGAGAATGTTAGCTGACCTTCACAAGGAGCAGAAATCCTGTCATGAAAAAGGAGAATGAATTTAGAAAAACAAATTCAGTACAAAAAATAACTTTATTTAAAGAACTACGATTGTTTAATATCCTTTGCGTTGCTTAGTACTGTTCCAGTATTTTCAACACGTTTCGTTTCTAGTTATTCACGTGGCTAATACCTGACGCTCTTTGACGTGTCTGTAAAGAAAGAATAACCTTCGTCTCTAGATACAGGTTATCAAAACCTATTCAGACATTTGGTTTTCCTGGAGTGACCTTAGGGTTAACACTAAATTCCTACATCGTCTTATGTACGTTCGTTATACTAACAACGACACATTATATTCAGGGTACTTGTGAAGGAACATAAAATAGATAAGATGATCAGAACATAACTGTGATCAAATCTCATGTATTATGCTTCTACCAGTTCTATATTTTTTCCAGATGGTCAGATAGAAAAGACCTCTAATATAACGGTCGTGGAAGAAAGCTAACTAAATAGATCAGAACTGACAGCTTTACCCCAAGTAATAATGAGCTCTCTGACAACACTGCACAACAAAGTTTTTGCTTCTTGAACACTGTTGGGTGTTACTTATGGATTTGTGGCTGCTGATCACGAAAATCGCATCCAAATTTACCCATCACGTACCGTTTCATCAAAATCTTCAATTTTGTCATGTTTTTTCCTATATTTGTGTTCAAAAATTTTCGTTTCTGTAAGAGATTTATGAACAATGTTTTGTGCACTCTGGGCATGACCAGGCATGAAATCAGGCCAAGTTGGAAACTTTTCTGTGGAAGAATGCAGCCCTGTCTCAGCAGGCTATAAAAGTGGCTTGCATGCACAGATGCTGCTCATTGAATTAATATAGACCTTACAGTGTGTACGTATTGTTACAGTATATAACATTGCCTCAGTAGCACTGTAACAAGTAAGTTAGATGTTATAAACGTTTTACAGGACGATTGGTGTCGGTCAATATGTCTCGTCAATGTCGTAACAGCCACGAAACATTCTGCTATATTTGTGACGAGTATACGCTGGTACATTAGAGACGCTCAATGACTGCTCTTGTGAAGAAAGCATATCATCTGTACTTCAGCTGTAAAATTGGTGATCAAGACCAGGAACGGGCGCCTCACATTTGTCGTGCGACATGTGCTGTCTGTCTGAGAGCTTGGCTCAGAAGCACTTGAAAGACAATGCCGTTTGCTGCCCCGATGATATGGCGAAAACAGAAAGACCATGTGACGGACTGTTACTTCTGTTTGACTAACGTGTCTGGTTTTTCTGCCAAAAACAACAAGTCAATTGAATACCCTAATCTGCCTTCAACCATGAGACCCGTGCCACAAGACGACAGTCTTCCAATTCCGAAACCACCAGAGGAATGGACCTAAGAAAAACCAGATGAAGAAACTGCAATGCAGGGAACTGGCAGTGACAATGATCGGGATTTTGAACTGTGCTCCTTAGGTGACCCACATCTCATAACACAGTAAGAATTAAACGATCTGGTCAGAGATTTGGGTCTGTCAAAAGCAAAAGCCGAATTGCTGGGTTCGAGACTGCAGGAATGGTGTTTGCTGTCACCAGGTACGAAAATTTCTGTTTTTTGAAGCCGCCAAGATGATATAACCAAATTATTTGCGGAAGTTGACAGTCTCTGTTTCTGTGTTGACATCGAAGGATTGTTCTCTGCTTTGGGTTGTGACCATGACCCGCAAGAGTGGCGTCTCTTTGTTGTTTCATCCATGTTAAGCCTCAAAGCTGTTCTGTTACACAATGACAACGTTCACCCTTCAATACCTGTTGGCTATGCAGCACACATGAAAGAAACCTACGAGAACATGGAAATGTTGCTGAAGCACATCCAGTACAGCAAGTACAACTGGAATATCTGTGGAGATCTGAAAGTCGTTGCTCTGTTATTGGGACTGCAGCTCGACTATACAAAGTACTGTTGTTTCATCTGTGAATGAAACAGTCATGCCAAAGAGTCACATTATTCCAGACAGAGCTGGCCACTCCATAAAAAGTTAGTTCCAGGACAGAAAAATGTGGGCATGAACCGCTTGTCGACCCGGCAAAGATTATTTTGCCTCCTCTTCACATAAAATTGGGACTTATGAAGAATTTCGTGAAAGCAATGAACAAAGAAGGCAAAGGTTTTCGTTATTTAAGACAGATGTTATCAAGAATAACTGAGGCCAAGATCAAAGAGGGCATTTGTGTTGGCCTTCAGATCAGACATGTTATGAGTAACAAGCGGTTTGAAAATCTGTTAGTTGGGCCGGAAAAGACGTTGTTGAAAATTTTCTTGACAATTACAGAGCCCCACATTACACTCAGCTGGTAGACAAACTCCTCAAAGTATACAAAACAATGAAGTGCAACATGTCACTGAAGATTCATTTCTTCTACTCACACTTGGACTTCTTACCCGCAAATCTTTGTGCTGTCAGTGACGAACACGGTGAAAGGTTTCACCAGGACATTGCTACAATGGAAAAACGATATCAGGGCAACTGGAATCCGTCAATGCTTGCTGACTACTGTTTGACACTGCAACGTAATGCACCGGACATTGAATACAAACGAAAATCAGAAGCAAAAGACTTTTATATATGTTAAACTTATTAGCGTATTAGAAACATAAACGCAATTAAATACGGTAAACAGTTAACTGTTTATTTCTCAGAGTTCCTACGTGATGAAGCAAAACCAAAACAATATTTGTTCATACCCACCAGGTACCTGTCACAATCAGCAAAATCTTTTCAGGAAGCAAAACTTTTCAAAAAAATTATTGTGCAGTGTAATTGTATAGTGTTAGGTTAACTTCCAAATTAACCTTCAAAAACATTGAAAATCAACAGTTTTTAGTATATTGTTCTTTTATATCTGCTTTCTTTTCCATATGACAGCCTTAACGGTAACATGACAGAAGATTTTATTCAGTTTCCTAAGGTAATGTTAAAGGATTTGTTGAATGCAAACATAGATGTTTAGCTTCATAATTTATCCTCAACATTTCATCTTCAGTAGCCTGCTTGTTCCGTCCTTCTTGTTTGCTACTCAGCTACTTGTAGCAATATTTACTTTTTAGGTTTTAACACTTTCTGTGTTGTTTTCACGCCCCCAGTAGCACAGCGGAATATCTGCTTATTTGCAATGCTAGAAACCAGGTTTCGATACCCGTGGTGGACATAACACAGCTAACTTACTTCGTAATTTGTTTGGTTTCAGCTCTTGAAACCCATCCTCCTCTGTTAAGATTTCATACCCTCTACGTAAAGTAAAACTAACGTAAAACACAATTGTTAAAAGTAAATATTGATTGACATCAAAATCTACATAAAACAGTTTACGTTCCTTGTTGGAAGACTTCGTATTTCATCTTCTCGACGTAATTTATTATCTTCATCATATTTGTTCTTTTACCCAAACTAAAAGTTAAAAGGATTTCTATTTTTTGCCATTTATTATTTAAAAATGTCTGAGTTTTGGAGTAAATATATTCAATAACTTTATTCGTTTTTAAGAGTATTTCTACAACAACTTCCAGTCCTTCATAGAATATTTATATTTTATAAGAAAGAACAAATGAGCTCATATGAACCAAAACTGAAATCTCATTTTACAAATGACTGATTTCTTATTCATAAGTATATGCAATGTATTCCGTTGAGATTCTTGAAGGCTGATAATACATTAAGTTAAAAATCTTGTTTCTGTTCTATTCCAGTAAATCGTTAGTACCACCGACCAATGCGTTTCGGATAATATTCCATCACCCAATTGTTCTAGATGAAGCAAGTATTCTACATGACATTAAAATTTCTAAATCAGATACAAAGGTTATGCTTTTGTTTCCTTTCCGTTTTATTTAAATTAAAAACAACGAAACACTTGGTGAGTTATTTTGAGGTTTTGATTTTATTATCATTTTCCTTAAGACTATTGGATACATCTATAAACCCGACATTTGAGATGACGAAATTATTCCTTTTAAAGTAATATTGCTTTAGCATCCCTCCCCCATACACACACAGTGACACAGCAGTAAGTCAATGGGCTTATAATGAGAAAACTGGGTTTCGATATCCTTCGTGGGCCTTGCACAGACAGCATATTATGCTTAAAGAGGAATAAACAAAATATTATATATCCTTCGGTACTAGCGATGGCTTTAAAATATTTGAAAAAACCAATAGGCTATCTTTGCTCTGTCCACCACATGTATCTGAACCCCGTTTTTAAAATTACACGCCTTTACAGTTACGAGCTTCAGGAAGGTGAGCAGCAACAAGTTTATGGACTTACAACTCCGAAATCTGGAGTTTTGGGCACAGCAGATAGCTCAAAGTAAATTTATTTTAAATCATACCGCGGAGCCACTAAAGATGGCGGAACTAGTTCGTTGAAACCTGATATATTTTATAGAAATCATTTTATTAAAGAAGCAGGATTTTTCATCGTTGTCATCGTGTTTAGTGCACTGAAATTGTGTTGAATAAAAGGCCGGGCATGGCCAGGTGGGTTAAGGCGTTCGACTCGTAATCTGAGTGTCGAGGATTCGAATCCCCGTCGCACAAGACATGCTCGCCCTTTCAGCCGTGGGGGTGTTATAATGTGACGGTCAATCTCACTATTCGTTGGTAAAAGAGTAGCCCAAGAGTTGGCGGTGGGTGGTGATGACTAACTGCCTTCCTTCTAGTCTTACACTGCTAAATTAGGGACGACTATTACAGATATCTTTCGTGTAGCTTTGCGAGAAGTTCAAAAGACAAACAAGAAACAAAGCATTGAAATGAATTGGCATGCAGGAGCTATGTGGATATCTTAAAACACGACATTTTGTATTTCAAGTTCTGTCAAGTGCTCGGACGTTCGTTAAATAATTAAGACAAAAAGGCACGACCATTATATAAATTATCATTACACTAACATACAGTTACATAAGCATATTTGTCTCTACAAGCAGAACCACAGGTATTACATGAGAGACGATATAAGTTTGTCACGTGCAGCAAACTTTGTAATGGTATACGCTAACATCAGCTGATTTCAAGGAACCCTGCAAACTGAACACTTTCTCTTCAGTGTACTAGTTTAGTTCTACCAAAACTCGTACCTGAAAACATTCGCATGAATATAAATAAAAATGCAATTAAAATACACAAAAATCAAAACATGTCATTATGATATGAATTTCGCGCAAAGCTACACGAAGGATAAGTGCGTTAGACGTTTCTAATTTAGCAGCGTAGTACTGGAGGTAAGGTAGCTAGTCATCACCACCCACCGACAACTATTGGGCTACTCTTTTACCAACGAACGGTGAGACTGAGCGTCACATTGTAATGCACCCACGGCTGAAAAAGTTAATTATTTACACACTTATATAATTAAGCCTAATATTAGTTAATAATTTTCATCTCCTCTATTTTGTTATTTATTTTCATTTTGGAAAAGATAAAAAACAACTTAGTAGTTTTACCATTTTACCTTCTCTCAAACGCCTTTATTCGAACCTGTAACTTTCCACAGGTCTTTCCTAATAAAACATAAAGATCTCAATATATATGAATGTTTTAAAACATTCCGAGAGTAAACGTATTTGAATGATATCGAAATATCACTTGATTGTCCGGTTGTTTCTGCCTTAGTTATCATACACCAGTGGTTAAATTTACCTCAGTAGTTAATGTACCGTTATAACTTATGGTGATTAAAATACGTTGATTCATCAGTTGCGTACACTCCCTGTTAACGATACGTTTGGTCGTAATTCCAAAAATATCTCTCGGAACATGAGTTCCTCAATATATTTAGGTTAATTCAATAAAGCTTTATTATACAGCATTTGCTGGATCTGGGCAATGCCGGATAAGCGAAAATTCGACTTACGACAGCGTTTCCCTAACGAGAGGGACCTGTCTAATGGACGAGGAGTTTGATAAGCAATCTGCGGGTCGTGTAATCGAATCCCCACCACCGAACAAGTTCGCCCTTTCAGCCATGAGGGCGTTGTTATGTGAAGGTCAATCACATTATTTGTTGGAACAGAGTAGACCAAGTAGCTGCCTTCCCTATAGTCTGTCACTGCTAAATTAGAGACAACAAGCGTAGACAGCTCTCAAAACAAACCAAAACCCTCGTATTTTACAGAATGTTTTGACACCTTGTTAATGTTCTTAAGTGCAATATTTGTATATTATCTCTTACAACAATAGTTTTAAACAATAATAAATGATACAAAAAACTTAAACTGTATTTAAAAACAGTTATAATTACAGTATTTTAAACGTGAATCGCAGAATGGACAGCTAACAACTTAAGCTTCAGGGCAGGAACAAACATAAACAAAGCTACAACAGTGCCACTAAGCTACGATGAGCATTTCTGTTTGGAGGTATTGAAATTTCCGGCTAAATCGCAGAATGGACAGCTAACAACTTAAGCTTAAGGGCAGGAACAAACATAAACAAAGCTACAACAGTGCCACTAAGCTACAATGAGCATTTCTGTTTGAAGGTATTGAAATTTCCGGCTAAATCGCAGAATGGACAGCTAACAACTTAAGCTTAAGGGCAGGAACAAACATAAACAAAGCTACAGCAGTGCCACTAAGCTACAATGAGCATTTCTGTTTGGAGGTATTGAGATTTCCGGCTAGAACAATTTTCCAGATACGAGAACACCGGATAAAATGCTTTTGCTGACTAAGCTGACTGTATAAACTAACCCATGTTATACAAATATATACAATAATAATGAAAAATGATAAAAAATAAATCTGTAAGTTACAACTAGCTGTTACTGTTAATGAAATTAAAGAAAGAATATAATTTAATTTACTTAAAAAAAACATTTACCAATAAACACGAAACGTTATATAATTAGAACGAGCTATATTTCCTAGGTCTGGTTTGGTTTGGTTTGTTTTTAATTTCGCGCAAAGCTACACGAGGGCTATCTCTGCTAGCCGTCCCTAATTTAGCAGAGCGAGACTAGAAGGATTTGTTTGGTTTGTTTTGTTTTGAATTTCACGCAAAGCTACACGAGGGCTATCTGCGCTAGCCGTTCCTAATTTTGCAGTGTAAGACTAGAGGGAAGGCAGCTAGTCGTTCTTGTTGTTTTAAATTAAGCACAAAGCTACTCAATGGGCTATCTGTGCTTTGCCCACCACGGGTATCGAAACCCGGTTTTTAGCGTTGTAAATCCACAGACATACCGCTGAGCACTCACTGCCAATACTTGGGATACTCTTTTACCAACGAATAGTAGGATTGAACGTGACATTATAACGCCCCCACGGCTGAAAGGGAGAGCATGTTTGGTGTGACGGAGATTCGAACCCATGACCCTCGGATGCTTGGTTAACTCACTCCTAAGTTTGAGTATAGCACGTGTGAAATCGTAACTTTTAAAGACTTTCTTTCATAACATATACTAAAACATCACGTGAAAGAATATTACCTCGTTTAAATTAGTGTGCATTAGAAATAAATATTGGGTTATAGGAGGTACCACGGGTGTTTCTTTAGTATTTAATGATATAGAAATTAATTCGCAGCATTTTTTTGGAATCAGTGAAGATGGTATCAGTCATGTGATTTATCTGTTGTTATTTTTCTTTTCACTAATAATCGTATGTGAGACACATACACAGTTCTACAAATAATTTTATTAAAAAACACGTTTAATAAAAACAAAATGTATTTAAATCACCGACGACAGATTAACTGAGTCACACACACACATATATAGATATGAACAGCAGTATTTCTAAGGATTTACAATGCTAAACTCAGGGGTTTGAGTCCCCTTGGTAGACTTACCAGATACCTCATTGTGGCTTGGCTATATACATATATATATGTTGAAATTAATAGGAAAGTTCGTTTGTTTGCTTTTTCAAATAGAAGTTTTAAACTGCATTGTAACACAGCCAGCTAGTGTGACTGTGTATAAAGCCTAGACTGCATTGTAACACAGCCATCCAGTGTGACTATGTATAAAACCTAGACTGCATTGTAGCATAGCCAGATAGTGTGACTGTGTATAAAACCTAGACTGCATTGTAACACAGCCATCCAGTGTGACTATGTATAAAACCTAGACTGCATTGCAGCATAGCCAGATAGTGTGACTGTGTATAAAACCTAGACTGCATTGTAACACAGCCATCCAGTGTGACTATGTATAAAACCTAGACTGCATTGCAGCATAGCCAGATAGTGTGACTTTGTATAAAGCCTAGACTGCATTGTAAAACATCCATCCAGTGTGACTATGTATAAAACCTAGACTGCATTGCAGCATAGCCAGATAGTGTGACTTTGTATAAAGCCTAGACTGCATTGTAAAACATCCATCCAGTGTGACTATGTATAAAACCTAGACTGCATTGCAGCATAGCCAGATAGTGTGACTTTGTATAAAGCCTAGACTGCATTGTAAAACAGCCAGCTAACGTAACTGTGTATAAATGTAATATAGTGGAGGCTCATTCACTGCATATGAAAATTCATTTTTAGGAGCTGTCATACTTTCGATATGTTGGCTGTTTAACGCCCTGGTTATTTATATGTCTATCTGTTTTTATATATTCCATATATTACCTTTTCATAACAAAGAAGACTAATGCAGCTCAAAGGCACAATCGTTACGGATTAACACCGTTAGAGACTGGGTTTCGATACCCGTGGTGGCCAAAGCACAGATAGTCTATTGTGTAGCTTTGTGCTTAATTCAAAACAATCAATCAATCTCAATGAATGTCACGTTTGTGGTTCCAGTTATTGGTTACATATTTTGCCTGTCGTGTGAGATAAACAGGCAATAGTAGTACAACATGCTAATGATAATAACTTTACCAAATATGGTAGTAGTATCCGAGTGGAGTTCTTGTGTATAAATTAATTGAACAATATTTGCATTTCACTTACGTCCATGAGATTATAACTAGCATAAACTTGTCCGTGTTTGTCATAAGGAAGGTATATGTGGAAAAGCTATTCTGTTAACTGGCCTCAGGTGTTCGAGAGGTATATCATTAATAAGTCAAGTCCTTAAAGCTGCCCACTCAAATAGTCATTTAGAGAAGTGGAATCGAGAAAAGGCACTGAAGAGATTAGGTTAAGATGAGTCAATATGGCGGTAACATAGAGAGAAAGAAATCGATTTTTTTTCATGGTGATTTTTATGAACGCTTCACTCTGCTTGGTTGATCGCTTAATAATTTAAGTGTTAGTATTGTAAATAAATTATTAAATTGTACACAGTTACCTCTTATATGTCAATATGTACATGTAGATAGAAAGATAAGGAAGCAGTAAAAGAACTTAGGTATAAACTGGTGGCTCTGTAAGCACGTGGACGTCATCGCATTCAAAAATAATATAGTGGATAATGCGATATTGTTTTCACAGTTTCACTAAAGTTTCTCACCTGGAAATCAGCAAGTTTAATCTTTATGTAACGGCATGTTTTCACACTGCTACAGTGATTATTTAGATCTAAATAGAATATTCTAATTACACACAATCTAAAGGTGTTGTTGTGTTTAGCGTTGAATACAAGCTTAGCACGAAAAATAATAAACCAGTGATACAAATCTATTTAACAACCAAAATATGTTGTTGAGTTTAGCGTTGAAAACAAGCTTAACACAAAAAATAATAAACCAGTGATATAAATCTATTTAACAACCAAAATATATTGTTGAGTTTAGCGTTGAAAACAAGCTTAACACAAAAAATAATAAACCAGTGATTTCAATCTATTTAACCACTGCTAATTTACATTTTTTATATAATTATGCCTCCTACATTTAATTCTATATCTGTTGAAGGGGGGGATAAAACTTCACAAATGTTTGAGACTTTTGCAAGAGGATTCAATCTCTTCATCCAGAACATTTGGAACTTTTATTATTATTTCAACAGTTTATAGTGAACCCGCTCTTTCGAACAATCTACTAATAACTGTTAGAACTGGAGAGAATGAAGTCCAATTATCAAGTGTACTTGGCTACTGTTAAAACATCTTAAATTAGAAAATACTATTGAAAACAAGATGTTTTACTCGGGAAGTCCATCAAATCGATCTTTTCTTACCAAATGCAACGCAATGAATGGATATATGTAGATGTATGTTACGCAGCCAGGTGGAAGCAAATACGATATTTCACGGAGAGACATTAATCAAGAGTGAACCGAAAGAAATGATGTAAATTTTAGAAAACATGAACAAACATTAATGGAAGCTGTAAAGAGAAAAGACATAAATCTGAAAAAAATCGGAAAGTGGACATATAGTGTACAATAAAAAATTGTCACATATTTCAAATGTGAAAAACTTTTAGTTTAAACAAAGCTCGAAACAACTGAGTTAATTATTTGCCGTGAAAAGGAGGGTCAATATATTTGTGTTATTGGGAGTATTATTGAGTGTATCTGTCAAAAATATCATGGATTGGAAAATAAGCGCCACACAATTTCATAACCAGGTGGTTAGGGCGCTCAACCTCCATTCTGAGGATCACGGGTTCGAATTCACGTCCCCTCAAACATGCTGGATCTTTGAAAAACTGTAAAGGCGTTATAATGTAATGGTCAATCCCACTATCCGATAGTAAAAGAGTAGCCCAAGAGTTGGTTGTGGGTGGTGATGATTAGCTTCTATCCCTCTAGGCTTTCATTGATAAATTAGGGATGGCTAGCGCAGATAGCCTTCCTGTAGCTTTGTGCAAAATTTTTGGGTTTAATAAATTTATATTTTCGAAGATAATCAATATATATCTTTGTTTATTAAGTTCTTAAAATTATATTTAAAAAAAGTAGAGAGAATAAATGTCTGTGATTGGATAAAAATAAGGACTCCGAAACTATTACTTAATTTTATGTTTTATTTAAATTGGTTTTATAATTCTCACACTTGTGTTGTTTGTCGTATGACCCTTTACAGAGGAATTAATTGTTAATGTTTTTTTGTGTCTGTAGATCCTCCAGACAAACCTACAATAGTTGGTTACACTCAGGGATTAACAATGCAAGCAGGAGACATTCTGAGATTTGACTGTGTTGCATTTGGAGGCAATCCGATTGCCTCTCTACAATGGTACCGGGGTAACACACAGGTACAAATTTATGTTCATTTATAATCTTTCTCTGGCAATTTGGAATTACTGTAACGATAATTTGTGTTAGTTATGCCATACGTTATTATTATTGAGAATGGTAATTTGTGTTAGTTATGTCATACGTTATTATTACTGAGAACGATAATTTGTGTTAGTTATGCCATACGTTATTATTATTGAGAATGGTAATTTGTGTTAGTTATGTCATACGTTATTATTATTGAGAATGATAATTTGTGTTAGTTATGCCATACGTTATTATTATTGAGAATGATAATTTGTGTTAGTTGTGCCATACGTTATTATTATTGAGAATGGTAATTTGTGTTAGTTATGTCATACGTTATTATTACTGTAACGATAATTTGTGTTAGTTATGTCATACGTTATTATTATTGAGAATGATAATTTGTGTTAGTTATGCCATACGTTATTATTACTGAGAACGATAATTTGTGTTAGTTATGTCATACGTTATTATTACTGAGAACGATAATTTGTGTTAGTTATGTCATACGTTATTATTATTGAGAATGATAATTTGTGTTAGTTATGTCATACGTTATTATTATTGAGAATGATAATTTGTGTTAGTTATGCCATACGTTATTATTATTGAGAATGGTAATTTGTGTTAGTTATGCCATACGTTATTATTATTGAGAATGGTAATTTGTGTTAGTTATGTCATACGTTATTATTACTGTAACGATAATTTGTGTTAGTTATGTCATACGTTATTATTATTGAGAATGATAATTTGTGTTAGTTATGTCATACGTTATTATTACTGTAACGATAATTTGTGTTAGTTATGTCATACGTTATTATTACTGTAACGATAATTTGTGTTAGTTATGTCATACGTTATTATTATTGAGAATGATAATTTGTGTTAGTTATGCCATACGTTATTATTATTGAGAATGATAATTTGTGTTAGTTATGTCATACGTTATTATTACTGTAACGATAATTTGTGTTAGTTATGTCATACGTTATTATTACTGTAATGATAATTTGTGTTAGTTATGTCATATGTTATTATTACTGAGAATGATAATTTTTGTTAGTTATTTCATACGTTATTATTACTGAGAATGATAATTTTTGTTAGTTATTTCATACGTTATTATTACTGAGAATGATAATTTTTGTTAGTTATTTCATACGTTATTATTACTGAGAATTTTTCTGTTCAGTATTTTCACATTTTATTCAGAATCTTAGATACCAATAAAGGATATTTACAGTGACTTTTAATATTTTCTATATACTGATATTAAACACAATACAATATAAAACCTGTGTATGTTTTTATATATTAAAACTGATACAGAAAGTACGTAAAAAATACACTAACCAGGAATCTTAATGCAACATCAAGTTATAATTCGTGATCTGAGTCAAAATTTTATTATTGTAAGAAACGCCAGTGTGTGTTTAAGTGAGGCCCGGCATGGCCAAGCGTGTTAAGGCGGGCGACTCGTAATCTGAGGGTCGCGGGTTCGCATCCCTGTCGCGTCAAACATGCTCGCTCTTTCAGCCGTGGGGGCGTTATAATGTGACGGTCAATCCCACTATTCGTTGTTGAAGAGTCGCCCAAGAGTTGGCGGTGGGTGGTGATGACTAGCTGCCTTCCCTCTAGTCTCACACTGCTAAATTATGGACGGCTAGCACAGATAGCCCTCGAGTAGCTTTGTGCGAAATTAAAAAAAAAAAAAACTGTTTAAGGAATTATCCCTCAAATGTTTGGGTTTATGGGTTTTATGAAACTCAGAAGAAAACGTAATCGTGAACTTTAATTTAAATTACGAAATATATGCTACGTTTGTAAGTTAATGTTTTTCCTTTAAAAACTGATAATAAGAGCCAGTAATTTCTGTGACATTACCATTAACTAATGGGTGACTAATTGTCAGTAGCAATATTACGCATTACAAAAGAAGTAATTAAGTTTTAATAGAAACCAAATATTTAAACCGATTAAAAGATATCAAACATTTCTTAGCGTAATAGCCTCGACTGTTGCTAAGATGATAGAAGTATATATGTTTTGTAGAAAAGTATGTTTAACTTTAGGTATAATGTTCTTTCTTTATCATTTAGAGTACTTGCTAGGAAAATTGCTCGTGAGTTTCTAGTCGCATTAACATAATCGTTTTACTTTGGATCAAAATATGTTCACAAACTAACTTTTCTAGATAAGTACACTTTCCCGTGTCGCTGGAAGTGGTGTATCAAACGAACTCGTATTAAAAGCACAACGGGAAGATAATGGCGCCATCTACCGGTGTGAAGCTAGTAACCTTGCAACCTCTCATCCTGTCGCAGCTTTCATGAAAATATTTGTAACGTGTGAGTATACAGGACTGTGATTAGAGAATGTTTGGCTAGTTTCATCAATACAAGTAGCAAATATGAAAAGCCAAATATTTACCCATGTGATAGTTTGTTTAAATAAGTACTTCAAACAAAAGGAAACTAAGCGCGGGTTTAAATATCTTTGAAGCAATGAAATTTTAACTTTTTTTTTTCACTGCCACAGTTACAGACAAAATATTATCTTAGCACCAGACTTATTTTAGATACACAATAGACAGATAGTAGAGACTCATGTTTTAAGTTTCATAGTTATCTAAAGAAGGTTTGGTACATATACTTGTGGTTAACAGTTTTCAAGGCTTAAAGCAATAGTTATATAGTGTGTGATATATATCTGTACAAAATAAGCCAAAGAGTTGAAGACCTTGTCAATGACAAAATGTTTGGAAATTTTATAATGATTTCTGCACCTTAAAGAGCTTTGTTCAATCTGTTAGGTTAATTCTTAAGTTTTTGAACTACCGTCTGAATCAATAAAGATATCACAGTTAACCCTCAACTTTCTGAACTACTGTCTGGATCAATTGAAATATCACAGTTAACCCTTAAGTTTCTGTACTACCATCTGGATAAATAGAGATACCACAGTTAACCCTCAAGTTTCTGAACTACTGTCTGGATCAATTGAGATATCACAGTTAACCCTCAAGTTTTTGAACTACTATCTGTATGAATAAAAATATCACATTTAACCCTCAAGTTTCTTAACTACCGTCTTGATCAATAAAGATGTCACAGTTAACCCTCACGTTTCTGAACTACTGTCTGGATCAATAAATATATCACAGTTAACCCTCAAGTTTCCGAACTACTGTCTGGATCAATACAGATATCACAGTTAACCGTCAAGTTTCTGAGCTATCATTTAGATAAATAAAGATATAAGACGGATGCCTTAGTTAAAAGTTCTTGTTTTACTGTTGTATGTACATGTTGCTCTTTTGTTTTTCTGAAATATACTGAGAGAACGCAACTTGTATACAAATTATTCAAACTACAGTTTTGTTCAGCGTTTCTATCATGCTGTTTGTAGAATCTGAGGTCGATACATAAAAATCAATTTACCTAAACTATTTATTTCGCATAACTTGCTAACAGATATTTTATTCGATATCTTAAAGAGAAGTAAACAAATGATAACCTTAAGCCTATCCTGAATAATTACGTTCTTTAAAGTTTCACGTGCCCGATCTCACCTGCAGTAAAATAAACCGTTTCTTTTTCTCGCGCATGTTTAGTTCCTGCTGGGAAAGCCGCCATCAACGTTCAACCAGCACAACCAAAAGCAGGGGAAGAGGTAATTATTGTGTGTTTGTAATTACTGTTTCCTTGAACTAAAGCAACGAAAGCTGTTAACAAATAAGTCGTAAAAACAGTTCTGATCCGAATTTCTTCCTCGTTTCGCTGATTCTGAAACAGAACCACTTCAGGTTACGATGTTTTTATTAAGATCCACAAGACCACGAAATTACATTATTACATATTTTTTTCCCTTCAAGTTTCCACTGTTGATTTAAAGGATAAATATATAATTACCGTTTAATGGAGAACGATTAATACGAGACTGTGGCTTGGTATACACGGTTTTCATAAGCTTACACATCTCGGATGTTCAGGGGATCTGAGCGAGCATTAGTCACTAAAACACGATGCGTGTGGAATTTTCATGTATTACTCTTTTAACAGCAGGGGAGTCAATGTGGCTTAGTGGCTTCACACTTTATACCCGTAGTCGTATTGTTGCAAGTTCGAGGCTTGGCTGAGTAAGACGCTTTACCCCTTTTGTTCCTGTTTACCCAGCTGTGTGATTGGTCTATAGCTTTAAAGCGAGTGATAGCCTCAGACAGACTGGCAATAAAGTTCACGACAAAAGTAAATGGGTCATCATTCACTTATACCAATTAAGTTGAAGTTTAACAATGGATCATATGTGTCATTTTAAAGGTATTTGACTGTTTTTAAAGCTTCAAATTTTAAAAAAGGGAGTTTTATGAACAACTGTTGAATTCACTTCCAGAACGTTTTCATAAACTCAAACTAGGAACAACTGCGCTAAGTCACTTTTAATGTATGTGTTTAAATGCATCATTGATGATGAGTAATAATTATTCTTCCCTTTGGTTCTAAGAACGTATAATGGAATGTCGAAGTATACTGCTTGTAAAGCTGTACATTTTTCTTATGTGTTCTTGAATTTATAATGTTACTAATAACTTGTATTGAGAAATGTAAATCAGTGTACAATGAATTAAATGGTTTGTAATCAGAGCCGAATTACAGACTTGGGAGACCCATGGAGAGGCTTCAAAACTAAACTTTATAAATAAATCATAAACAGTTTGATGCTATTTGTTAACTACAGTATGAAAAACACACAAATCCAAACGATGGGGTCTACGAAATTACAACACTAAAATCCGAGGTTCAATTCCTAGCGGTGGATACAAAAAATAGCCCAAGTAAGTGTTTAACTACTAGGAACGGGTTAACATATTTCAATATGTACACAATTATATACAAGTTGAACATCTGTTCAGGTTCGAAATATCTGAGTTGGCTGGACGTAAATTTAATGAAAATTATGTTCACTATAATCAGTGATAAGTGTTGTCGTTGTGTAAAATAATAAATATTGTAACTGTGTTTAGTATCAGAGATGTTAGTATATTAAATAACAACTGTGGTCACTATGTTTAATGAGAAATGGTGATCAGTGAAGCGTGGTTGGTCTAAAGATATCGGCCAGTGTTTAATTGGTCCCATAAGATGGTATGTTTTTAACTTTGTTTGCAGTAAATGTTGGTTTCAATAACTTTTAGAACTTTTAAAGAGATCGGTGATTTGCATTGGTGAGAGTCAATAGTTATATCAAAAGATATCCTCAGCCATGTAGATTGTGCTTGAACATATATACACGTATATATATATAAACTGATAAGTCTTAAGCAGTAAATGTGAAGTATCCAATCGAAAACTTGAACATGGTTATAGTCAGATACTACATAATATTTTTGAATACTTTAAAACTTAGTCATGAGAATAAAATCACGGGCCTGAAGCTTCTAACATTAGCATCGTATAAACTACACACACGAAATCAATATTTAATGGAATATATGAAACAATGAATGATGTTTTAAAACATTGATTCTAATTTAATTGTAACATTAGGCTAAACAAGATACCTAAGATTCAGTTAATTCTTGATTAAATGCTCACCAACGAACCAAAATCCAAAACTGTAATCTAGTTTTATTCTTCAGGTGACTATTAGTTGTTCTACTGACAGCAGCAATCCGGAATCACGAGTCACTTGGTGGAAGAACGGTCACGAGATAATAACGGATCGCGTTCAGACTGTCAGTTCGGACTTTGAAGGGTATTCAACCACCAGCTCCCTCAAACTGTGGGCTACTCCAAAGGATAATGGGGCTGTTTACACGTGTTTCGCCTCCAACGGCGTCAGTAACAGCGCTCCAAGGGACGACTTCGTTCTGTCGGTTCTATGTTGGTATATGTAATATCTCCTATTAGTAGTTATTATCTATTTGACTATGGTATTTCAATGCCAAAATATATGTATATTTTGTTTTTGCTCAACTGATTAACTATGGGCTGAGTTTATTTAAAATATAAAGCTTTACACAAAAATAATATAAGTAAATCAGTTCTTAATGGAAATGAAGTTCCTCTAATAAGAAATGCAGTATATTTGGAAAATGAATAATTATCAATAACTTTGTCAATTTTCATTGCTCAAGCGTCAGACCAGACCAGATCACACGATCAGTTAACAACTTAACACTACATTAGTTCTGTCGAATGTTAGCAAGTGTGTTAGTAGTCAGTTATAAAACGAATTAAGAGGTTAAACTCCCATCAACAAAACAACTTCTTACGAGACAAAGCGATCAGTAATGTCATGAAATCTGAAATGATATTGAAGTCAAGCAAGTGAAACTAAACAACATCAGTAAAATGGTTTCCGTCTTGTATCCTGATATTTAAGTCTTGCTTACAAAAGAAACAGTGAAGTGCACAACTATGAAAAGGTGACAGAACATCTGATGAATGAGAGCACAGGTATGAATGGGCCACAAAATATCTAGTGAAGTAAGTGCACAAGTGTGAAAGGGCGACAGAATATCTAGTGAAGTAAGTGCACAAGTATGAAAGGGCGACGGAATGTCTAATGAAGTAAGGGCACAAGTATGAAAGGACGACAGAATATCTAGAGAAGTAAGTGCACAAGTATGAAAGGGCGACAGAATATCTAGTGAAGTAAGTGCACAAGTGTGAAAGGGCGGCAGAATATCTAGTGAAGTAAGTGCACAAGTATGAAAGGACGACAGAATATCTAAACAAGTAAGTGCACAAGTATGAAAGGGCGAAAATATAGTTTGTGAAGTAAGTGCACAAGTATGAAAAGGCGACAATATAGTTTGTGAAGAAAGTGCACAAGTATGACTGAGTATTTAGTTGGGACCTCGTATTTTCTTACTTCCTGTAGAGTAAACTATTTTATTTTGCAAAAAGAAAGGAAACAAGCAAGCAGTTTTGTCATGTTTACATCATTTAGTTTCAGTAGAAACTTCACAGTACTTATTAATCTCAATGTTACGAAGATATAAAATGATGAGTAGGTTTTTACTAGAACTTCTAAAATCTTTTTAACTCTTAAATTATAATAAAAATAAAGTCATAAATAGATTTTTTCTTTCTTTAGACAAACCTGAATTCATGGAGTCTGCGAAGGATGTGGTTGTCTTGGAAGGCGAGTCAGTTACTGTTAACATATCAGCTAAAGGTAATCCTAGTACAGTCAGGTACCACTGGAGTCGTGATGGTGTTCCACTTCCGCTTGCTCAGGAAATGATAACCAGTCCACGAATTACTGCAGAAGGCCCGTTACTCCATCTTAGAGATGCAACTCGGAAAGATTCAGGAAGCTTTCACTGTGTTGCTAAGAATTCAGAAGGATCATCGAATGCGACAGTAGAGTTAAATGTTTTGTGTAGGAATTGAATGTAGTTTGATCATTTTCTCAACGTTAACTTGTTGTTATATATTTTTGTTAAATATTAATTGTTTGACAGTAAATAACCTTGTATTTAGAGGTGCTTATAGTTTGTAATATTTATATTTTAGGTTTGAGAACTTTAATGAGCTTTAACTGCCTGTTGAACTAACAAGATAAGACGTTTCGGCTTTTGTACCGAGGTTTAAGTATAGAAACATAAACGTGGTCTCCACTTTCTTCAACAGACAGTCCATTAAAAATATCAAACCTACGATGTTTAACCGACCTAAGGTTCCACTGAAAACATGTATTTAAGTATTGGCATAATTTTTATTTTTAATTAGTCTTCAAAGAATTAAAAATATCACGTTTGTCCTCCATTTCAAGAGTCTAGACGTAAGCGTTAGTTTGTTCAAGTGATGTTTTATGGCGTGTTTGACTTCTTAACACGGTATTTACAAGCGTTTTCCATTAATGTAAGGTATAATACACCTTCAATTAAATGATTCTTTATTCATCAGTTATTCATGATTTCTAAGGAAGACGGTGTTTACCACAAGTTAGTTATTTACTATAAACACGTTTCAGATTCCGCTACAGTCTTCAATCTCACAGACGATCAGATGGCTGTAGAAGGAGAGAATGTAACATTAGAATGTTCGATAGACGCTAATCCTATAACTTACGGATCAATATCATGGACAAAACTAGGATCGCAAGCTGTGCTGACCAGCAAATCTCTTGTATTGGGAAGATCGTTCTTAGAACTGACAAAAGTGACCCGAGACGTGAGCGGCATCTATGAATGCAATGCTTACAATGGTATCGGTCTCAAAGATGCCATGGCAGTCGAAGTTGTGGTGATGTGTGAGTATCAAGTGTGTTTCAGTGTTGCTTATTTGTGGTGATGTGTGAGTACCAAGTGTGTTTCAGTACTGCTTATTTGTGGTGATGTGTGAGTACCAAGTGTGTTTCAATGTTGCTTATTTGTGGTGATGTGTGAGTACCAAGTGTGTTTCAATGTTGCTTATTTGTGGTGATGTATGAGAATCAAGTGTGTTTCAGTGTTGCTTATTTGTGGTGATGTGTGAGTATCAAGTGTGTTTCAGTGTTGCTTATTTGTGGTGATGTGTGAGTACCAAGTGTGTTTCAATGTTGCTTATTTGTGGTGATGTATGAGAATCAAGTGTGTTTCAGTGTTGCTTATTTGTGGTGATGTGTGAGTACCAAGTGTGTTTCAATGTTGCTTATTTGTGGTGATGTGTGAGTACCAAGTGTGTTTCAATGTTGCTTATTTGTGGTGATGTATGAGAATCAAGTGTGTTTCAGTGTTGCTTATTTGTGGTGATGTGTGAGTATCAAGTGTGTTTCAATGTTGCTTATTTGTGGTGATGTGTGAGTATCAAGTGTCTTGCAGTGTTGCTTATTTGTGGTGATGTGTGAGTACCAAGTGTCTTTCAGTGTTGCTTATTTGTGGTGATGTGTGAGTATCAAGTGTGTTTCAGTGTTGCTTATTTGTGGTTATGTGTGAGTACCAAGTGTCTTTCAGTGTTGCTTATTTGTGGTGATGTGTGAGTATCAAGTGTGTTTCAGTGTTGCTTATTTGTGGTTATGTGTGAGTACCAAGTGTGTTTCAGTACAGCTTGTTTGTGGTGATGTGTGAGTATCAAGTGTTTTTCAGTGTTGCTTATTTGTGGTGATGTGTGAGTAACAAGTGTGTTTCAGTGTTGATTATTTGTGGTGATGTGTGAGTACCAAGTGTTTTTCAGTGTTGCTTATTTGTGGTGATGTGTGAGTACCAAGTGTGTTTCAGTGTTGCTTATTTGTGGTGATGTGTGAGTACCAAGTGTGTTTCAATGTTGCTTATTTGTGGTGATGTGTGAGTATCAAGTGTGTTTCAGTGTTGCTTATTTGTGGTGATGTGTGAGTATCAAGTGTGTTTCAATGTTGCTTATTTGTGGTGATGTGTGAGTATCAAGTGTGTTTCAATGTTGCTTATTTGTGGTGATGTGTGAGTATCAAGTGTGTTTCAATGTTGCTTATTTGTGGTGATGTGTGAGTACCAAGTGTGTTTCAGTACTGCTTATTTGTGGTGATGTGTGAGTACCAAGTGTGTTTCAGTACTGCTTATTTGTGGTGATGTGTGAGTACCAAGTGTGTTTCAATGTTGCTTATTTGTGGTGATGTGTGAGTATCAAGTGTGTTTCAGTGTTGCTTATTTGTGGTGATGTGTGAGTATCAAGTGTGTTTCAATGTTGCTTATTTGTGGTGATGTGTGAGTATCAAGTGTCTTTCAGTGTTGCTTATTTGTGGTGATGTGTGAGTATCAAGTGTCTTTCAGTGTTGCTTATTTGTGGTTATGTGTGAGTACCAAGTGTGTTTCAGTGTTGCTTATTTGTGGTTATGTGTGAGTATCAAGTGTGTTTCAGTGTTGCTTATTTGTAGTGATGTGTGAGTACCAAGTGTGTTTCAGTACAGCTTGTTTGTGGTGATGTGTGAGTATCAAGTGTGTTTCAGTGTTGCTTATTTGTAGTGATGTGTGAGTAACAAGTGTGTTTCAGTGTTGATTATTTGTAGTGATGTGTGAGTAACAAGTGTGTTTCAGTGTTGATTATTTGTAGTGATGTGTGAGTACCAAGTGTGTTTCAGTGTTGCTTATTTGTAGTGATGTGTGAGTACCAAGTGTGTTTCAGTGTTGCTTATTTGTGGTGATGTGTGAGTACCAAGTGTGTTTCAGTGTTGCTTATTTGTGGTGATGTGTGAGTACCAAGTGTGTTTCAATGTTGCTTATTTGTGGTGATGTGTGAGTACCAAGTGTGTTTCAGTGTTGCTTATTTGTGGTGATGTGTGAGTAACAAGTGTCTTTCAGTGTTGCTTATTTGTGGTGATGTGTGAATACCTAGTGTCTTTCAGTGTTGCTTATTTTTGGTGATGTGTGAGTACCAAGTGTCTTTCAGTGTTGCTTATTTGTGGTGATGTGTGAGTACCAAGTGTGTTTCAATGTTGCTTATTTGTGGTGATGTGTGAGTACCAAGTGTGTTTTAGTACAGCTTGTTTGTGGTGACGTGTGAGTATCAAGTGTTTTCAGTGTTGCTTATTTGTGGTGATGTGTGAGTATCAAGTGTGTTTCAGTGTTGCTTATTTGTGGTGATGTGTGAGTACCAAGTGTGTTTCAGTGTTGCTTATTTGTAGTGATGTGTGAGTACCAAGTGTGTTTCAGTGTTGCTTATTTGTGGTGATGTGTGAGTACCAAGTGTGTTTCAATGTTGCTTATTTGTGATGATGTGTGAGTACCAACTGTGTTTCAGTGTTGCTTATTTGTGGTGATGTGTGAGTACCAAGTGTGTTTCAGTGTTGCTTATTTGTGGTGATGTGTGAGCATCAAGTGTGTTTCAGTGTTGCTTATTTGTGATGATGTGTGAGTATCAAGTGTGTTTCAGTGTTGCTTATTTGTGATACACTGAATTCATAACGTGTATATGTCTTTTCTTTGTTTCTATAATTCATATAAACCAATATCTCATTCTCCTTATTTGTAGATAGAAAATCTATTTCTGCGTTGGATGTTGAAGCCACGTTCTTCCCACAAATCAACATTGCATTACAATATATACATGGCAGTCAAATTCCCCCCACAAATAAATCCTTCACCACAATATATAATGGGAATCAAGTTCTCCCCACAAATCAAGGTTTCACCACAATATACAATGGCAATCAAATTCTCCCCATAAATTAACCGCTTACGACAATATACAGTGAAAATAAAATTATCCTCACTAATCAACTCTTTACGACAATATACAATGAAAATAAAATTATCCTCACTAATCAACTCTTTACGACAATATACAATGTAAATAAAATTATCCTCACTAATCAACTCTTTACGACAATATACAGTGAAAATAAAATTATCCTCACTAATCAACTCTTTACGACAATATACAGTGAAAATAAAATTATCCTCACTAATCAACTTTTTACGACAATATACAATGTAAATAAAATTATCCTCACTAATCAACTCTTACGACAATATACAGTGAAAATAAAATTATCCTCACTAATCAACTCTTTACGACAATATACAATCAAAATAAAATCATCCTCACTAATCAACTCTTTACGACAATATACAGTGAAAATAAAATTATCCTCACTAATCAACTCTTTACGACAATATACAGTGAAAATAAAATTATCCTCACTAATCAACTCTTTACGACAATATACAGTGAAAATAAAATTATCCTCACTAATTAACTCTTTACGACAATATACAGTGAAAATAAAATTATCCTCACTAATCAACTCTTTACGACAATATACAGTGAAAATAAAATTATCCTCACTAACCAACTCTTTACGACAATATACAGTGAAAATAAACTTATCCTCACTAATCAACTTTTTACGACAATATACAATGTAAATAAAATTATCCTCACTAATCAACTCTTTACGACAATATACAGTGAAAATAAAATTATCCTCACTAATTAACTCTTTACGACAATATACAGTGAAAATAAAATTATCCTCACTAATCAACTCTTTACGACAATATACAGTGAAAATAAAATTATCCTCACTAATCAACTCTTTACGACAATATACAGTGAAAATAAAATTATCCTCACTAATCAACTCTTTACGACAATATACAGTTAAAATAAAATTATCCTCACTAACCAACTCTTTACGACAATATACAGTGAAAATAAAATTATCCTCACTAATCAACTTTTTACGACAATATACAATGTAAATAAAATTATCCTCACTAATCAACTCTTTACGACAATATACAGTGAAAATAAAATTATCCTCACTAATTAACTCTTTACGACAATATACAGTGAAAATAAAATTATCCTCACTAATCAACTCTTTACGACAATATACAGTGAAAATAAAATTATCCTCACTAATCAACTCTTTACGACAATATACAGTGAAAATAAAATTATCCTCACTAATCAACTCTTTACGACAATATACAGTGAAAATAAAATTATCCTCACTAATCAACTTTTTACGACAATATACAATGTAAATAAAATTATCCTCACTAATCAACTCTTTACGACAATATACAGTGAAAATAAAATTATCCTCACTAATCAACTTTTTACGACAATATACAATGTAAATAAAATTATCCTCACTAATCAACTCTTTACGACAATATACAGTGAAAATAAAATTATCCTCACTAATCAACTCTTTACGACAATATACAGTGAAAATAAAATTATCCTCACTAATCAACTCTTTACGACAATATACAGTGAAAATAAAATTATCCTCACTAATCAACTCTTTACGACAATATACAGTGAAAATAAAATTATCCTCACTAATCAACTCTTTACGACAATATACAGTGAAAATAAAATTATCCTCACTAATCAACTCTTTACGACAATATACAATGTAAATAAAATTATCCTCACTAATCAACTCTTTACGACAATATACAGTGAAAATAAAATTATCCTCACTAATTAACTCTTTACGACAATATACAGTGAAAATAAAATTATCCTCACTAATCAACTCTTTACGACAATATACAGTGAAAATAAAATTATCCTCACTAATCAACTCTTTACGACAATATACAGTGAAAATAAAATTATCCTCACTAATCAACTCTTTACGACAATATACAGTGAAAATAAAATTATCCTCACTAATCAACTTTTTACGACAATATACAATGTAAATAAAATTATCCTCACTAATCAACTCTTTACGACAATATACAGTGAAAATAAAATTATCCTCACTAATCAACTCTTTACGACAATATACAGTGAAAATAAAATTATCCTCACTAATCAACTTTTTACGACAATATACAATGTAAATAAAATTATCCTCACTAATCAACTCTTTACGACAATATACAGTGAAAATAAAATTATCCTCACTAATCAACTCTTTACGACAATATACAGTGAAAATAAAATTATCCTCACTAATCAACTCTTTACGACAATATACAGTGAAAATAAAATTATCCTCACTAATCAACTCTTTACGACAATATACAATGTAAATAAAATTATCCTCACTAATCAACTCTTTACGACAATATACAGTGAAAATAAAATTATCCTCACTAATCAACTCTTTACGACAATATACAGTGAAAATAAAATTATCCTCACTAATCAACTCTTTACGACAATATACAGTGAAAATAAAATTATCCTCACTAATCAACTTTTTACGACAATATACAATGTAAATAAAATTATCCTCACTAATCAACTCTTTACGACAATATACAGTGAAAATAAAATTATCCTCACTAATCAACTCTTTACGACAATATACAGTGAAAATAAAATTATCCTCACTAATCAACTCTTTACGACAATATACAATGTAAATAAAATTATCCTCACTAATCAACTCTTTACGACAATATACAGTGAAAATAAAATTATCCTCACTAATCAACTCTTTACGACAATATACAATGTAAATAAAATTATCCTCACTAATCAACTCTTTACGACAATATACAGTGAAAATAAAATTATCCTCACTAATCAACTTTTTACGACAATATACAATGGCTCATTTAGCTTATTTTCTACCACATTAAAATCCTAGCGAACACGAACGATAAAACTGAGATCACCAGTAACTTTACTTATCATTAGATGACGGTATAGTGTACATAATAGCAAATTATTATACTTAAAGTGATAAGTTGAACACCAGTAACTTTATTCATATTCAAATGGCAGTATATGTACATAATATAGGAAATTATTATACTTAAAGTGATAAGTTGAACACCAGTAACTTTATTGATATTCAAATGGCAGTATATGTACATAATATGGGAAATTATTATACTTAAAGTGATAAGTTGAACACCAGTAACTTTATTCATATTCAAATGGCAGTATATGTACATAATATAGGAAATTATTATACTTAAAGTGATAAGTTGAACACCAGTAACTTTATTGATATTCAAATGGCAGTATATGTACATAATATGGGAAATTATTATACTTAAAGTGATAAGTTGAACATCAGTAACTTTATTCATATTCAAATGGCAGTATATGTACATAATAGGAAATTGTTATATTTAATGTCATAAGTGTAACTTTATTTATCATTAGATGACAGAAAAGCTACCTATCCTCTGAAACTAGAATTATCTGGGTAAAAGTGGAGAAATTATGTTGGTTTTTAGATCAGATTTAAAGATCCAAATTTTTTTTTAATTATCTGTGAATTTATCCTATAACTCGGTATATCACGTGTGTGTGTTTTTTTTTCTTATAGCAAAGCCACATTGAGCTATCTGAACCCATGATTTTAAATGTGTAGATTTACCCCTGCTGTTTCAGTTTAGTAAACAATTCTTACTTATTCTTGCCTTGCAAATAAACAAGTGGATTTCGCCACTGTATAAAGGGTAAAATAAAAATACGTGTTTGACGAGGTGGATTCCTCCGCTGTGATTGACCAAATAGCTGTTTGTACAGGATTTTAAGCCATTTGAAACTTGCACAGCATTTTTGTCTAACAACAATTTTTTGTGTACTTACTGTAAGTCTTATTTGTGTTCCTATTTTAGACAAGCCAGTTATCTTTCAACCTGTAATACAGTACAATTCTGGTTATAAAGATGATGCTATTATTATGAGCTGTACTGTAGACGCTACACCGAACGCTACCATAAGTTGGTACTTGGGGTCCCAGTTAATCATCTGGACGGCAATCCGCTCGAATTATCGGGTTCAGTATCACAACGATGGGCGAACGGTATGGACGAGTACGCTTCATGTTAAAAAACTGTATTCCTCTACTTTTGGAAATTACACTTGTCGAGCAGAAAACTACGTTGGATATTCCTCCGCTATTCTGGAGCTTACACCTTTCAGTGAGTTTTCTTTATCTTATTCTATCATGATTTGCTTTATTGGATTTGCTGCTTTGAGCTTTTTCTCTGGTGAACAGATATTAAGAGAAATTTACTTGCTAAATACAATACAAACAAGACTTATTGTTTTAAAGGAAACAGAAAATATTGGATTCTTTAACAATAACAGGCTTAAAGGTTCTTTTGTTTTTCTATTGAACACCTAATGATATGAAGTTGAAAGACTTGTTTGTTTTTCTATTCAACACCTAACAACATGAGGTTTAAAGGTTCTTTTGTTTTTTTATTTAACACCTAACTATATCAAGTTTAAAGGTTCTTTTGTTTTTTTATATTCAACACCTAACAATATCAACTTTAAAGGTTCTTTAGTTTTTTATTCAACACCTAACAATATGAAGTTTAAAGGTTTTTTTTGTTTTTCTATTCAACACCTAACAATATGAAGTTTAAAGGTTCTTTTGTTTTTCTATTGAACACCTAATGATATGAAGTTGAAAGGCTTGTTTGTTTTTCTATTCAACACCTAACAACATGAGGTTTAAAGGTTCTTTTGTTTTTTTTATTTAACACCTAACTATATCAAGTTTAAAGGTTCTTTTGTGTTTTTTTTATATTCAACACCTAACAATATCAACTTTAAAGGTTCTTTTGTTTTTCTATTCAACACCTAACAATATGAAGTTTAAAGGTTCTTTTGTTTTTCTATTCAACACCTAACAATATCAAGTTTAAAGGTTCTTTTGTTTTTCTATTCGACACCTAACAAAACCAGTTTTTCAGCTTCTTTGTTCTTTTTGTATTTCTATTGATGTATCTTCTGAAAGTTAAAATTGAACTTGCAACGTCATGTGATATTTTTACTTTTGAAGAAATTAAGGTTCAATCCATGTAAAAATGAACTAGCTCCGTGTTTTTACCAAAGTTGAGATTTCATGCAAAGTGTACCATTTGGGATTTTTCTCTCAAAAGAGAAAAATGTCCTTTCACAGCATA
Source organism: Tachypleus tridentatus (assembly GCF_004210375.1). NCBI lineage: Eukaryota > Metazoa > Arthropoda > Merostomata > Xiphosura > Limulidae > Tachypleus > Tachypleus tridentatus. The sequence continues at coordinate 49,310,732 of NC_134836.1, forward strand.
ATATACCAGAATCAAATGTATTTCTTTAGATTTTCCGGAAATATCAAGAAACGTTTCTGTCTCCAGTGTCACCCACAATTCAGTTTTAATATCCTGGCAAACAGGTTTTAATGGAGTGCTTCCACAGACATTCACCGTCCTCTGGAGAAAAGTTGGAGAAACACGCTTTTCAAAGGTCAAAGGCATTACTGGTTTGAGCTACCTTGCGCAGGGATTAGATCCGGAAACGGACTACGAGTTTTTTATTACAGCCTTCAATAAAAGTGGAATAAGTGAAAAACTTGCAGAATGTTTCAAAGTGCGTACAAAATGTAAGACACATTTTTAGTTAAATAAGGTATAATAAAAGCATAACACTCCCTCTTTGAGTAGTTGGTAGCCATTTAAACTCTGTATTATTCAGTGTTAGATGTCATACGTTTGTTTTGATGTGTATGTTTTATAAGTACTGAATGATTAAGCACAATATACTGAAACATAGTCGCGAAGTTAGTTTCAACTATTTTTACGTTTCATTGTTGGTTTGAATTTTTCGTAAAGCTACGTGAAGGTTATCTGCGCTAGCTTTGTTTGTTTGTTTTGGAATTTCGCACAAAGCTACTCGATGGCTATCTGTGCTAGCCGTCCGTAATTTAGCAGTGTAAGACTAGAGGGAAAGCAGCTAGTCATCACCACCCACCGCCAACTTTTGGGCTACTCTTTTACCAACGAATAGTGGGATTGACTGTCACATTATAACGCTCCCACGGCTGAAAAGGCGCACATGTTTAGTGGGAAGGGGATTGGAACCCGAGGCCCTCGGATTACGAATCGAGTACCTTAACCACCTGGCCATGCCGGACTGAGTTTCATTGTGAATATTGTAAGTTTATAAGAAACACTTAGTCTTTGGTTAAAAATCTTCAGGAAAAAATGTACACAGAAACAGTTAACAATTGCAATATAAATATTTTATGAATTACGATAAATGGAAATATAAATATATAATTATATTCCCCTTTTTTTACATTATTTCTCTGTTGTTGTTTTTTGTTTCTGAATTACGCACAAAGCCGTAGAATGGGCTGTCTGTGCTCTGCCCACCACGGGTATCGAAACCCGGCTTTTAGCGTTGTAAGTCCGCAGACATACCGCTGAGTCACTGGGAGGCCATTATTTCTCTTAATCCTGAAGCAATTTGTGTGTGTGTGTGTGGAAACCCCATCTAGTAAAAGTAGTGTAAAGCAAAGTAAAATATATAACTACAAGTCTCATAATGGAAATCTTATAAAGGATACCTATTTATAGTAACATTTGCTCATTTTGGGAAACATCATTCATAATTATAAAATATTTGATAATTTCAAGTCACTTCATTCATAGCATCAAACGATTTGATCTTCTCAAAACGTATCGTCCAAACTTGTAACTAATTTTATCATTTCAGAAGAAAATTAATTTGATTGTTGTTATTGTTTGTAATTCAGTACAAACCTACACAATGGGCTATCTGTGTTCCGTTCACCACGGGTATCCAAACCCGGATTCTAGCGTTGTAAGTTCTCAGGCGTACCGTTGTGCCACTGAGGGGCAATTAGTTTGATCCTTACAGAATATATATATATATCTCCAAAATTATAATTTATAAATTTCGAGTAATATTTTTCAAAATGGTAAATAATTAGATTATTTCAACACTTTTACTTTCTTCCAAAATGGAGAATGGTTTGATCATTCTAAGGTATATTGTACTTCTAAAATAATAAACGGTTCGGCCATTCCAAAGCATATTGTCGTTCCAAAATGACAAATAATTTGTTCATTCCAAGACATATATTCCAAAGTGGTAAATGAGTTTATCCTTCCAGGATATCGGTTTAATTTTCGCATAAAGCTACAAGAGGGCTATCTTCTCTAACTGTCCATAATTTAGGAGTGAAAGTCAAGATGTTAGGCAGCTAGTTACCACCACCCACCGCCAACCCTTTGATTACTCTTTTACCAACAAACAGTGGGATTGACAATAACTTTATAAGTTTTCCGCGCCTGAAAGGACGAGCATGTTTGATGGGACGGTGATATGAACCCACGGTCCTCAGAATGCAAGTCATACACTGTAAGTTAACCAGGCTATGCTGGGCCCGTTTCGGGAGATATTGTCCATAATGGTGATTTTATCCTTTCTTTATCAACACTTTGTACAATACTCAGGGCTTTTGAGTAAAAACTGTCACTTTTTTTCTGACTTTCGCAGCATTATTATCAAGACTCCGACATAGTTTCAAGTTGAACTTCGCGACAGATAGTTTTAAGAAAAGCTGAACAAGCCTGAACATGACAGTAATTCTCTTTACTTACGTTCGTTCATTAGTGGAGAATTACACAAAAAACCATCGTCCTGTTGAGATAAGGTAGAGGGTTCTTTTAAAATAAGCAACGAATGAGAGGAGCTTATGTGAGCTTAGCCCTAATCTCGGGAGCAGCACAGAATAAGCAGATTACTCACTTCAAATGCACAAGACGATACGTGTGTGTAAGGTGAATGACTTCTAGTGTTCCATGATTCTGTTTACTTCGTTAATGTTAGGTTGGTACGTTCAGTGAAAAATAGTTCCTAAGGATACGAAGCTGCGGACTGTAGTTTTATGCTTTCAGTAAAATAAAAACACCTAAGATACGTAAAATATGAACCAAAATATTAACACGTAAATACCAACCAGTACATTTGAAATGTACATCGTTTACGATACATGCTACTAAATATAAATAAAAATTACTTGAGAGTATTTTAAACAGCTTTCAGTGCAAAACATCTGAGAAATTCTGAATATTAGACAAAAATTTCCTCTTCGATTAAAACATTAAAAGCACTAAAACTATCATACCAACACTGGGGTAAAAATGGTTTAAACTATAACGTTAACAGTCAAAATATAAAACGTCAAATTAATTCCAATAAATACTGCAATACATGAAACAGGTGTTACTTAATAGCTGCTTAGCCTGGCTAAGTTCTGTCTTCTCTTTAATTTGTATTTTTTATTAAAACATGTGCAGTTATGTCATGGAAAAAATTAACCAGAATGCTGTATATTAATATTCAATAGTTAATGAGCTTATTTTATTTAGAATTCAATATTTAGCTTATGGCGTATCAGCAATTAATATAACTTTGACAAGTTTAGTTTAATATAAAGACTCCTAAGTCATCAAAATGTCTCAGTATATTTCAGTACGTTGTTTCAAATACACTTATACTACAATATTAAACTGTTTGGCTGTTTTTGTGTGTGTGCAGGTTTAGTAAAGGTTACAATTTTTTTATTGACTTTAGCTCATTATCATAAAATGTTTAGAATGTGTTTATTTACCAGTCATTACTGAACATAAACAAGTATAATAAACACAGAATAGATTTTGTAAAGACAAATATGAATCGATAGTTGCATAACCTGGCTAACTATAGTGATATAGAAAGGTTTTAATGCTACAAAAAACATTAAAACAAAAAAAGTTAAAATTACAAAACCTTACTTAAAATGTAAGAAATTATATCCCTGCTTTGGCAAATCACTTTAATTATCTCAGTCTGGGTCAAAGCGGGATCATTTTTAATTTATTTTACTTTATTTCAAGTTTCTTGTTTCAATGTTTATGGTACCATTAAAACTCTCCATATTATTATCGCTAGCTAAGTTACGAATATGTCTCTTCCTACATGTCTTTATAAAATATATTTATTTCCTAGCATATTTGTTTGTTTTAGTTTTATTAACTGTATTTTTGTGCTCCAGCGTGTATCCGATTCGATTTTATTACTTATCAGAATCTCTACCAGCCTGCCCTTAAATCTAACTATGTGCCCAAAGTAGCGCATCATCTGTTTTATATATTGATGTATACACTAATATTCATTTTGGTAAAAGAAAGGAATCACCGGGGCTCCAGGCGGAAAACTTGTGTTCAAGAATTAGAGCGATTAGGTACGTCAGTTTTTCTACACACTTGTCTGGAAAAGTCACGTACTTACTTACTTAGAAATTTTTATTCACTTCATAAACAGGCATATAGTGATTTAGTTAGTTTTGCAAGTATAGCAAACATTGGTGTTGCTCAGCCAACATTTCGAATAGCCATTGTTAATATTCAGACATTTTAAAAGTGGTTTTAAACGGGCGATGTTTATAAACGCCATTTTGTTTCATCTGGATCCCTACTATTAAAGTACCACTGTACCCAATAACTGCAAAAAAATCTTTTTACAATTACAATGTACGTTTCTCATCCAGTGTTAAGATACTCGCTCATAAATCATATTATAAAGTGTGCGTCCCTCAGAGTTGGCACACTCGATTACCGTAATTTTTTGTGTTGTAAGTGAAAAATGTTCAACGATATAAATAGACTATTTTGGTTTAGGATATTTCTTCAGTATTAGCCCGGTATGGCCAGATGGTTAAGGCACTCGACTCGTGATTTGGGGGTCGTGGGTTCGAATCCCCGTCACACCAAACATTCTCGCCCTTTCAGCCGTGGGGGCGTTATAATGTGACGGTCAATATCACTATTTATTGGTGAAATAGTAGCCCAAGCGTTGGCGGTGGGTAGTGATAACTAGATGCCTTCTCTCTAGTCTTACACTGCTAAATTAGGGATGGCTAACGCAGATAGCCCTTGAGTAGCTTTACGCCAAATTCAAAACAAACCAAATCCTCAGTATTACCTTTTTCTATTCTTTCGTGATTCGTTTCTGAAACAGATATTAGATCCTAATATCTACACATCCCGTTTAATTTCCATAAATAACCCGAGTTTTACACCTTATGTAATTTATCAGAAAGAACTCGCTATAGAAATTACAAATAACAATGATATTCACGTTTGTTATTCAGATATTAATTTTGTAGAAGGCATTGTAAGGTTGGCTATTTTTTATATAATAAAGAGATTTAATTTTTCCATCCTACGCATAATGTTAAAAGATATTATTATATCTCCGTTAAAAATATATTATAATAGTCTGTAATAATAGTAATTCTTTTATGGATTATGTTTTATTGTTCATAAATACACTGAAAGGTAAAGACTGTAAACTCTGACAATTAAATAAATTCTTTACGATTTTTGTGTAATAAACACGAAACTATTTTAAATAACTCTCGATGATGGATAGTACCTTAAAAAGACATTAGAGGCCGTTCGTTACTCTTGGTTTATAACTCACTACCTTTAGAAAATATAATTTATTCGGTACATCGTGAAAGGCTAATATCGTTGCGTTAGGTTTTTCTCGGCTTTCACGTGTTATATTTGAATAAATCTTCAAGGTAAATTTTGTAGTTTTCTTTTAGATCATTTAGTTCTACTTAATATATTTTGTAGGGATGGAGGTTGGGAGTTTCACAAAGTAGAAATGTTAGGGTGGTTACATTTCTACCTTAAGAACTTTTAAGAATGACTGCCATCCTACAACTGGCTGTAAACAATGAAATGCAGAAGGAGTTGAGACGTTGTAAGATAGGCTTACTCGGCTCCAATCATTAACTGATTTTCTACGCGGCTGTTTTATCATCAACATAAACATTATGTGGTCGATAGAATATTCTTAACGGATATGTGCTATTATCACGGCCATTATCCGTTATGACATCAAGTTGACAAATAGAAACGACTATGGTAAAGCTTATTTTATACATACGTTTTCAGGGTATCGGTTAACTACACTTTAACAAATTATATTTGGTGTAAGACATTACTCCTAGCTTCTTGTGATGATCAAGTCTCCAGCTGCTGTTGCTCCTGATTCCAGTGGCTCAGTATTAAGAATGAAGGCTTGTAACGCTAAAACTAAACATTTCGATGGGCAGAGCACAGATAACCTATCGTGTAGTTAACAACAAATAAATAAGTCATTGTGACGATCCTTAAACATCAATGACAAGTCTGTCGCAATATTCAGTGTGGCGCCAAAAGGCACGTGAATATCAAACTGTCGTTTTTTGTTGTTATTTTTTTCTACAAAACGAAAACAACAAGAAATATTAACAAGTATTTTTGCACGTGATAACGTGAAAGGGGTTAGAAAAACATCTTCGCATTTTGAAAGGTAGATTGAGGAATGTTCAGGTTAAGGCGAACTTCTAGTTTATGTGGCACGTGGTTTGTCTGTTGTTGTTTTTTTCATTAACTAGTAGGTGTACAATGCGTTTGGTAAACAAGATATCTGTATGTTGTACATCACATAGCGGCCCCTCTAATGGACTCTACAAAAACCGTAACTAATGAAGGAAAAGTCAAAGACGGAAAAATGTCCAGATTAATGTGGATGACATGTACTGTTAGTGGAGCTATCATTTTGGTCTTGGTGACGTTGCTTGTGGCATGCTCTATTCGACATCTACTTTATCGCAAGAGAACCCGGGCTGACGGTGAGCACAAAAACTAACCAAATTGCTTTTGTTTTTAAGATAATTATGTTTAAAAAATCGTAACTAATCTTGCCCATCCTTAATGTCATAATGTTAAAAGCATTCGTTGTCAGTTTGTTCTTTAACTGTTATATAATAACATAGTGAAGAAAAAATTCCGGAAAAAACAAACTATAAATCAATTTGGTGAATTTACGTTTTGGGAGTGTTGTCAGGGAAAGTTAAATTTGGTGTTTTACAAAAATGTTTTATCTCTCTTCACTTGAAGTTGATTTACCTCTAACTTACACAGATAAAGCTTAAACACTGCTAGTGTTTTGTTTACCTTGTTTGAGATGTGGAGAAACATTATAGTGATACTGATACTTCGATAATTCTGTAGTTGTTCTCCAGCTTCCACGCATGCGCCAGACCGACCACAGTTTAAAGCCCGTGAACAATACGGGGGGACCACCTTTCTTCTTATCAGGAACAAAACGTGCAGAGTACCATGGAGCATCTGGTCACCTGCAGGTTTGTTATGTTCTATAAAAACAAACAAAAAAAGTTTCTTTTTATTTTACTACTCTATTCAAGTTCCAAAATATTATAAAACTTTGTACATACTCGTGTAAATACGATCATTGATAAAATATTTACGAATTGAACTTTAAAATATAGGGACATTATGGTGTGACGATCAATTCAATTATTCGTTGGTAGAGAATAACCTTAGAATTGGCGGTGGGTAATGTTGACTAGCTTCCTTTCATGTGGTCCCTAATTTCTAAGCTAAGGACAGCGAGCTCAGATAGTCCTCGAGTAGCTTTGCCCAAACTAAGATTGGCAAACTAAGAATCAAATCCTTGTCTCTTGAAAGACACTTTCTTCCTCTTAAACTCGATTATAGATAGTTAGTGGAAGAGGAAAGTAAAAGCCTTGTGTATACATTTATCTCGGAGGCAAAAACCTTGAATATCTTAATTTAAAGAGAATTCCCTCTTTATTAGTGTTTCACTTCTTAAAGACTTGCAAATTGTTTAGATTTGTATACTAAAACTAAAGGTTTATTGTAACTTAAACTAGTCTTGGCCTTGCTATGTTAAGCTGTAAATCGGATGGTCTAAGGTTCGAGCGCGCCATGTAAAAACGTCCAATAGCTGTGCGTGCGTCAAGAGCTCCCCTACCAAAGGACGGGTATGTCTAAGTTTTGTGAGAGGGAAGTCTCTAACGTAGTTATGTGTAGCCATATGTACCGTTGAGGTTAGAATTGCTAAATATGAAAATTAATTTGTTTGAATTACAAAAATCTTTAAAACTAATCAACGTTTATCGAGGAGACATTTAAAATCATGAGTATATTCAGGAAGTTGAATCACGTTTATGAAACCTTTGGTTACTATTTCAAATATAATGTCTGAATAAATGAAAGAAACCGTATAATAATAACAACAGAACAAGTGTAAAACAACCTACAATTAAAGAACTGTTATGATGTACATACAGCTCAGTAACGTTGTTGTCACGTTATCTCTGTAGTATGTTCGTTATGAAACTATTGGTATGTTCCTAATGTAACCAATGGCATGTAAAGAGAAACTTCTGTATTTGACAGTTTTCAGATGGCGATTTTTCGTGGAACAATGATTCAAAAAACGAAGAGTTCCATATGCAACATATTTCCCACTTTGAAAAATGGGGTGAGTAAAAATTCCTATCTAGTCAGTACGAAGATGGTACTGGACCGTCAACGACAGTCACTCGAGCCGTAATTTGTTACTTTTATTTCGAATGTTGTTTAAAACCTGATATTGGAATAAAACTCCTGTAAATTATGGTTCATTATAAGGAAACAATTTCGCCGTTATGTCCCGTGACAAAGGAGGAACATCTTCTGTGATACCGCATACAGACTTAGGCTTACTGGTTTGGTAAGGTTTTGGTTTCACAGTGGTTGTAACAGTAACGTTAACACTTGTTTTCATTAAGAAGTTTGATGTCTGTTGACGTTTTTTTTAAATAAAGAGTCTTTAATTCACAGTCGATTTTATTGAAAAACCATGTTTGGCCTTTTAGTAAAGAAATAATAACGTGTATAGTTTTACTGGAAACTTTCATTATAATATTTCACCATAAGACTAGTTATTAAAAACTTCCCCCCACATAATTACAGAAATTTAATTTTCAACTGCACATACTTGTATTCCATAATACCTAAACTGGATTAGTAAAGAAACTAAAACCCTTTCTATTTATATTTAACTATTTTAAATTGTTAGTAGCAGCTTTCTACTAGGGGTAGAAGGAACGAGTACTTATATAATTTTATGGACGTATAGTCATTTAAAGCTATATCTCTGGACGGAAATATTCGACTAATTGACAGTTTATTGGGCCTGACATCTACAGGGTGGCCCGTAAGTCCCTACCTATCCATGTATCTTATGTATCCAGTGTATCTGGGTGCTGTTCCTTATTCTCGTTGCATAATATTATGCGACGCCATGTTCTGTGAGACATTTTCCTCAACATACGAGGGGTTATTGTTTCAAATGCCGCGGTAACAGCTGCCTTCAACTCATCATTAGTATTACTGAATATAACAAAATAAATTATGGATGAGTAAGGACTTACGGGCCACTCTGTAAATAACTTGTTGATGTCCACATGCACTGTAACATGTATTTCATCAAGCTTTCGGCCCTTTTTAAGATTTGGTTGCATTTCAAAATCATCCCAGTTTTCTATTAACTGTTTTCTATGCTCTCTAATTTAAAACTATAACCTGATTGAACACGACTGGCTGTCTTACACAATAATATTTTAACACTTAGTGTTTTAAAAAGGAAGTTAATTTAGTATTTGTATTTATTTTAACAGGTGGCGATCAAATACGGAAGTTAGGACGTTGTGAAAGTTCAGAACATAATAACCACCAGTGTCCCGATATACTACAACAGTTCACACTTGTGAATAAATCAGAAGCTTTTGAAGAAAATAATGCCAATGTAAATCATCTTTGTTTGATTGATTTTCGTCTTAAAACATGGTGATATTAAAATTCAAACATTAAGTTGTGAATGTTTCAGATAAAATCTGAAGATATTAGCACTTTATTACAAGTATCATAAATTTATAACTGTAAAGTTTGGTAAATTATCACTTTTTAAACAGTAAGTTTTTACCAAGTGTTTTTCCACTTTGGAGCAAAACTACACCGTAGTGTCTGCTATGTCCACAGCTGTGAATCGAACACTAGATGGCAGAGTTGTAAGTTCATGACCTTGATACTCGTCCCCCTAGAAGGGAGATTGTACCAAGTATAAGTAAGATTGTATCTCAGAATGGCGGTTATGGTTGATTGATACAAAGGATCTGAATATAGTTTCCTATTTTCAATGGAAATAACTTATCGTTGGTCGTAGCTGACTCTAGTATCAAGTTAGATAATAAATTAATATTTTAACTTCTAATAATTATAACTTAGCTAAAAATTCTAAAAGTAGAAGTAACAATGGTGTGATACACACTGTAACAACGTGACAGTGTTAAAGAAACTTGTGGAAACGTTGAATAACAAATTGAGTTTCTGTATTTATATTTGGATACAGGAAGAAGTTATTTTTATAAATAAAGTTGGGCCTGGTGTGGTTATGTCGTGTTGGTAATCATTGATAATAGCAGATTTTTTCCACTTTATCTTGTCTGATCACTTGTGAGATGTAACCATACCCTTTTTAGCACTTTCACTTTTTGTTTTAGATTAATTTTAATTTTTCTTTCCAAAAAATCGGCATTGATTCATTGGTATAATAAAAGTTGGATACCAATCCAAGTTTCCCACCGATCATGTCTTTCCATTACATTTTCCTAACGGATTTCCCGTTAAATCTTCCTCGTACACTTATCAAAGCAATTATGTGATGTAACACATCCTTGGCAAACTCCACTTCAAATCATATAATTCTACTCGCCGGTTCTTACTGTTGATTCTTGACCTTCGTTTAATCTGAGACCAATGGCATGTGTCTATAAAATCCCACCCTGTCCACTGTCTGTCTCTTGCATCTTATGTTGGACACAGCCAAAAGCTTTGGAGTACTGTAAGAAACTTTGACGTTAACGTTTCCACATTCGTTACACCTTCTGTCAGGTTCAGCATCTCTTCCCTGGTTCCATACAACCTACCTGGCATTTCTTCTCTATACTTATGTTACTTTTTTTTCTTAAAGGCAAAGCTAAACGAATGATTGTTTGTACTTTTTCCCGGCCCCACAGCGGCTCAGCGGTATGTCTGCGGACTTACAACGCTAAAATCCGGGTTTCGATACCCGTGGTGGGCAGAGCACAAGTAGTCTATTATGTCGCTTTGTGCTTAATTCAAAACACTAACAGCATACTTGTACTGTTCCCACGACGTATATCGAAACCCAGGTTTTAGTTTTATAAATCTACAAACTTACCGCTACTCCTCTGGGTGGGGGTAGAAAATGGCCGAAACAAAAAAAGATTTTACCAGAATAATGAACAGGAGAATTTGTTCTTTTTTTTCAGCGGAAAGCTGTTACTAAGATGTTAAAATAATCAAATATTTCCAAACATATCTAGGTGTTTTATATCACACTCGATAATATAAAATAAACTGTACCATAGTTAATAATTAACAGAGCTTGTATATACGGAGTTAGTTTTTGTATTTAGTTTTAAATTTCAATAAATTTGAACTTTTAATAGCACTTGTTTCACCTAGAAACTTGTATCTAACATCAAGTACATTATAAGATTTTGTATTCATGTTTAGAGTAAGTAATATATCGTAACAAGAAAGGTAGATATTATTTAACTTTTGAAGAAATTTAGCAGCGAGATGTGAATAGTTAACGTTATTCACGTAATAACTAGTAGAGAAAAAGCTGTTATAATGTAAGTAGTTAAGAACACGTTTAACTATTTTTCATTTTTACTGTAGAATTAACAAACGTAGAACTTGGTCTGTCTTGTAAACTGTAGTATTTTTACGGATTGGTGATACTCAAAAATATGTAGAGAAAACTTAAGATATATTCAGTTATTTGGATGTTGTAATTATAATACTGAAGTAACTTGCTTAACTTAATAAATAATCCCCGTCACACGAAATGTGGGCGTTATAACGTGATGGTCAATCCCACTATTCGTTGGTAAAAGTTGGCCGTGAGTGATGATAACTCGTTGCCTTCCCTCTAGTCTTACACTGCTAAATTAGGGACGGCGAGCACAGATAGCCCTGATGTAGCTTTGCGCGAAATTCAAAAAGCAAACAAACAAACTTAATAAATAATTAATTCCTTTAGACAATCTTCAAACCAGTACGAGGCCTCGTGAGTGTCGCACCTGGTCTTAATTCTAGTCCTTACAAAACTGTAAAATATTTAAAGTTTCTTTCATCTTAAAATTGAGCTCTACCTGAAAACCTGCATATATCTTATTATACAGTTGTTGTAATCTGTCGCTTGTAATATGGTCAAGTTTACAACCCCCTCTGCCCCACATTTGTCAGAGTTATAATGCGTTTGTTGAAAATGCAACTTCGCACCACACTTCACTGCTTTACTTCTTGTAGGTCAGTTTCACAGAGACCACAACACTGTTTACTATATATACTCTGTTATAAATTCATCTTTCGTTGTAGTGTCCTCTTACCCTGTCAGGTTATTGATTTAACGCGCTAAAAATCGATTTCGATACTCGTAATGGGCACAGCTTGTCTTACCTGTTCACAATAAAATGTTCATATGATGTGTGTGTTTATTTATCACTGTTTAATTTTTTTCTTTATTATTTTAGGGTTTAAAAAAGGATACACTTGCAGATCAACGGAAGGACCTCTAAAGGAAAAGACAAACTGTTCTAGCAGCCAAGAGGAATATTCTACCATTTTCTACCATTTTCGTAACAACAGGAGTGCGGAAAATATTTCAAACTATAAAGAAACGGGACAATTTTCTGGGTGATTTTAAACTCGGTGAAACTTGGGATAAGACGGCGACTTCAAAAGAAAACCGCCGTAGAGTTTCTCTAACTGTGCATAAAACTGTACAGTTGGTTTCCTCCTGTACAAAATGGAAGACACATTTAGTGTATATTAATAAGAATTTTCTAAAACACATCGATTCATTTAAATATACGGCTCCTAAACATGTATCGCTCTCAATCGTTCATAGATTTCAACGTGTCGTAGTTTGTCCCATAATATATTAGTTGAACCACACCTCATGCAAATCCACCTTTCTTTCTTTTTGTTAATACAAAACGTATTACAAAATATACGGAATCAGAAGAGGCGTTTTGTTTGAATGGTCAAAGTATTGTGACACATACAAACGCGTAATAGAAATAACTTCAAAAACAAAACGAAATCTTCTGAAATATGTTTGTATTTAAGTAGTAATTTTAGCACAAAATATTCAGTAAAAAAGTTTTACCTTTCAAACTGCATAACGAACCTTTTAAAAACTATGTTGAAATTATGAAGCAGGTACACATGTTAACTTCAACAAACTATTTAGAAATGACTGTCATAATTGTGTTTATGAATTTCTAATATTATAAATAATCGAGATTTGTAAAGATGGGTCTTTACCTTTGATACTGTATTCTGACTCTTTGATACTGACTCGTAGAGCCTGACTTTTTAAAAATATTCCTTTTGCAAGACAAACGCCCTAATAACCACTTACTTCACTGGCATTTATTAACTTACCCTTTCATCCTTTGGATAGCAAAGTTCATCTACAAATCTACTCCATCTAACTTGTTTCATGGTGTGGCCCGACATGGCCAAGCGTGTTAAGGCGTGCGACTCGTAATCTGAGGATCGCGGGTTCGCATTCCCGTCGCGCTAAACATGCCCGCCCTTTCAGCCGTGGGGGCGTTATAAAGTTACGGTCAATCCCACTATTCGTTGGTAAAAGAGTAGCCCAAGAGTTGGCGGTGGGTGGTGATGACTAGCTGCCTTCCCTCTAATCTTACACTGCTAAATTATGGACGGCTAGCACAGATAGCCCTCGTGTAGCTTTGTGCGAAAATCAAAAACAAACAATTGTTTCAGGGCCATTCTCTAACTCTTACTAGGGTAATTCTTATCCCCTCCCCCTCATCTCTGCCTCTACTGACTTTAACGGTTCCTAGGCCTATCATAGTTTCTCTGAGGGTACCATGTTAAAGAAGGTGGTAATGTTGGTTTTAAATTTAAGTTGTTTGTGTGGGTGTGTGTTTTTTTAATATAAGAGAACGTGGTACTTGTGGACGTGAAATGTTAGTATTAGAACATAACAAACAAAAGTCGGTCATTTAAGCCACTCCAGTAACCAAACGTTCACACACAGGTATACCATAGATGTCATTTGTCTCTTTAATGATCAGTGTACATCATTAACTTGTAGGAATAAGTTCGCAGAAAATAAATCTTTCAGGATAAAAGAACTCGGTTTGAATTAAAATAACGGATCTCGTTATAAAATCCTAAAAACGTTAAATGCTGACAAAAGTATAATTTCAAAAGCGACAGCTGGAACCTCGTAAGAATAAACTTCAAAAAAAAAAGCTAAAATGAATATGATTTGCCGTTTAGTTAACCCTAAAGTTACGACGAAAATAACTAGTGATATAATCATCTGATATTTAGAGATTTTCGCGTTCGATTGAATTGATTAAAAAGTCAAAGAAAACAAAATGGATGCTTGATTTTAATACTTTTATATCTGCGAATCAAGTCCTTCACAAGAAGAATGCTTTTTAACGATATGTGTAACCTCAACAGTCTTATGCTAATATTTATTAATCAGAGGTTATTTTTGTTGCTGTTCAAAACGCATAAATAAATGTTTATACGTGTATTCTTTGTGTATTATCGATGAGATAATTCACCCGTTAAGTCCTTTAATGACTTGACGGCCTTTTCTTTATTTTCTCATGTTGTACATGTGTAGTTTTACAACGTAAACACTATAAACTTATATTTCCCGAGTTGGTTAACCTGTCATTGCAGTGTAAGATAACAACGTTGTTTTTATATTATCCGTTATGGGTGTATTTATAATTTTTAATTATAAAAATAAGCCCTCCAGTGGCACAGCGGTATGTTGGTAGATTTAAAACGCCAGAGACGTTGTTTCGATACCCGTGGTGGGCAGAGCACAGATAGCCCATTGTGTAGCTTTATGCTTAACTTCAAACAAATGAAAAATATAAAATATCTTTAAAGCAATATATTGTTTCTGCCCCTACAACACCAATTAAAATTTGTATAATGTTAGTAATAATTTTACTAAATGATGGTATTATTAGAAAAAAAAAACTTAAGCTCGTATAACCAAATTACGGGCCCGGCATGGCCAGGTGGTTAAGGCACTCGACTCGTAATCTAAGGGTCGCAGGTTTGAATCCTCGTATACTGAAAAGCAAAATGGAAGACGTTCTAGTCTCACAAATTCAGTATCAACCTTTAATCAGTGAAATCTTCAAGCTATATCGACTTGAAAACGTTGACCCATTTTTGTTTTTCCTGTTCCCCAAGATCAATAAATTCAATGTGCAGTTCTGTATTGTTTATTATATTCTAAACATACCTTTTAAGAGCTAATTTTATAAAGGAATTCTTTATCCCTTAACTGAATTATGTATTTCTAGAGATAACTCAATCTTGGCAATCTATATTTCCAGCATTTTGATAAAGTGTAATTAATATAAGTAACTTATTCATATCAATCTCTGCTTGTCAGTCGAATAGTATTGAGTCAAACTGAAAAAAAAAATCTCTAATAGTTCCCTTAGTATGCGAGGAAAGTTTCAGGTCACACACTCAGAGACAGAAGCTCTTGCTATTATTGATAGATATATATAAACAAGAGTGAAAATAATTGCGGAAAGACGCTGGTGATGCACACAGAAGTCACAAACAGTGAGTAATTGTAACAGCACGATCAATTTGTTATTACAGTAATACGTTATAAGAGAAAATACAAAATAAAAGCAGACAAGATGTACAATACACTAGTAGTTTGTATTTGTTTTTTAAACAGGTTTTGTTTTGTCTATATATTAGCTCATGTTTGTGTTTCAAAGTACTTTTAACAACATTATTTTTATTTAATTTTTGTAATGCATATTGGTGCATAGATGACATTTTAATACGAGATATAAACGACCTTATAACATCTAATTGTTGTTTTTATTTAAGTTGCATAGAAGACATTTTAATGCCAGATATAAACAACCTTATAACACCTAACTGTTGTTTTTATTTAAGTTGCATAGAAGACATTTTAATACCAGACATAAACAACCTTATAACACCTAACTGTTGTTTATATTTAAGTTGCATAGAAGACATTTTAATGCCAGATATAAACAACCTTATAACACCTAACTGTTGTTTTTATTTAAGTTGCATAAAAG
Organism: Tachypleus tridentatus; assembly: GCF_004210375.1. Classification (NCBI taxonomy): domain Eukaryota; kingdom Metazoa; phylum Arthropoda; class Merostomata; order Xiphosura; family Limulidae; genus Tachypleus; species Tachypleus tridentatus. The sequence goes on from NC_134836.1 coordinate 49,326,556, forward strand.
ACATTTTAATACCAGACATAAACAACCTTATAACACCTAACTGTTGTTTTATTTAAGTTACATAGAAGACATTTTAATGTCAGATATAAACAACCTTATAACACCTAACTGTTGTTTTTATTTAAGTTACATAGAAGACATTTTAATGCCAGATATAAACGACCTTATAACACCTAACTGTTGTTTATATTTAAGTTACATAGAAGACATTTTAATGCCAGATATAAACAACCTTATAACACCTAACTGTTGTTTTTATTTAAGTTGCATAAAAGACATTTTAATACCAGACATAAACAACCTTATAACACCTAACTGTTGTTTTTATTTAAGTTACATAGAAGACATTTTAATGCCAGATATAAACAACCTTATAACACCTAACTGTTGTTTTTATTTAAGTTACATAGAAGACATTTTAATGCCAGATATAAACGACCTTATAACACCTAACTGTTGTTTATATTTAAGTTACATAGAAGACATTTTAATGCCAGATATAAAAAACCTTATAACACCTAACTGTTGTTTTTAAGACACTCAAAGTTTCATTTTACAGCTTTTTCATGAGTGTCCCACTAAAACACCGTAACTGACAGTACAAGACTTCAAACAGCTTTTGTGTTTTTAGTGAAGTTGTAAAGCAAAACGTTGAATGTCTAATTAAATACATAAACAACCTGGTGTTATAAGATCGTTTATTTATAATTTTAACATTATTAAAATTTTCGTTTTTAAGTTAAATTATTTTGCAAATACCTCTATGTTTTATAAAAAATATTAACAAAACATAGTGCACGAAATATTATTTAACTGTAATTAAACAGCTACCAAAACTGTAATAATTCTTATTTTTGCAATATTTCAGCGCACAATTAGCTTCTCTGACAAATATGTTGAAAGTAGAACTCGTACCTTTTAGTAATTTTCTACTCCCTTAATTCTGATTTATTTCTTAGTTTTGATTTCATAGTACTCCACCAGATGGCACAAAATACCTGGTACAGATAAGAAACTCAAGTTTCTTAAGTTTTCAAGAGTTTCATGAAATATCACTGATAGTAAGTAACTGTTGTGTAAGTTCAACAGCTATAGATTATTTGTATCAAAACATAAAAGAAACATGAATGTTTTGAACATAGTTTTCTCTCCTATTTCTTCAATGTCTGATTATATAAACTTCTTGTGCTGCGTAATAACTGTTTAAATATTCTAGTTGTTATTTTTAAGTTTTTCACAAAGCTACACTGTTGGTTATCTGTGCACAACCATCCATAGTTTTCAGTTAAATAATAAACTAGAGGGCAGTCCACCGGCAGTTCTTAAGTGTGTGTGTATGTGTTTTCACATAGCAAAGCCATATCGGGCTATCTGCTGAGCTCTTAAGTAATTATTGTACGATCTAACATATACCACCACAAAGTACGGGACATGAACCATGAATTCCCGAGTTCACATTCTGGGCACGGTAATTACTAGGCAACGCGTGCATTAAGTATTATGAAAATAAAATTAAGTATGCTAATTTTGACAACCGAACTTTATGAAGACAAATAATTTGTAAATCAATATTCTTGTAAGAAGAGCGTACATCACTTGTCACTTTATGTTTCACTGAAATAAATACGTGTTCGTTCATTACAAACTAACCAGTAACGACATGTATAGGCCCGGCATGGCCAAGTAGTTAAGGCGCTCGACTCATGATCCGAGGGTCACGGGTTTGAATTCCCGTCATCCCAAACATGCTCGCCCTTTCAGCCGTGGGGGCATTATAATGTTACGGTCAATCCCACTATTCGTTGGTAAAAGAGTAGCTCAAGAATTGACGGTGAATAGTGATGACTAGCTCTCTTCCCTCTAGTCTTACACTGTTAAATTAGTGACGGCTAGCATATATAGCCCTTGTGTAACTTTGCGCGAAATTCAAAGACAAACAAACGACATGTATAATGTTTATCTAGGTGAAGTCACTGTACTTTTTTTTTAATTAAATAATTGATAATTACATTATTACAAACTGTTGATGCTGTTGAAAACAGTTTGTCTCTGTGTGTGTTATTTCATAAGTGCTTGAATGAACTATTTATTTGCTTATATTAACATGTTTGTCTCGTTAGGATTAAAGTTAAACGTCGAAAACAAATGTTCTGGAAAATTAGGATGAATTGAAATAATTATTAAACAAAATCTTGAATCACACCTTCTTTATCATGCTCTCCTTTAACGTTTTGTTCTCGTTAATTCAAAACCTACAGCGTTAACAGTTTAAGACCTCATAAAACATTTATATGAAAAACGTAGATGGCGCTGCTAGATCACATTGAAATAAGGTAAATTTTATTTAATCCAACGAATAAAGTAGTTAGTAGTAAGTGAAAGGAGTCCCGCAGGAGGGGTTGTTAGCCCTATATTACTTATCATGTATGTGAGTAATATGCCTCTGTCGGACCTAAATTTAGGTTATGCATCACAGTTCGCTGACGATGTAGCAGTCTGGAAAAGTGCCCCCACTCCGTCAATAGCAGCAACGAACCTACAACCAGTCCTAAATAATATCGAAGAATACTGCCAGAAATACAGAATCAAAATCGATATTCCAAAAACCCAAGTCATATTATTCACCAGACTGAATAAGCTGAAAAGGATCCACCAAAACTCTATATGAATGGATCACTTTTACTGACTGCTACTTCTGCTAAATTTCTAGGTCTAACCTATGATTCAAAATTAACGTGGCTACCACATATTAAAATGTACTGATACGAATCTGGAAAAGAGCAAACTATGCAAGAAGTCTTTCAGGTAAAATCCAAGGAACATCACCAGACAACATACTTAAAATCTACAAAACGTACATTAGACCAACAATAGAATATGCATCACCTGCCTGGATTAACATAGCACCCACACATGTACAGAAACTTCAACGTATACAAAATTCAGTACTAACTTCAGCATATAAAGTACCACGTAGCACCTCAACCACATTCATGCACAAGTATGCAAACATAGACACAATATCTGAAAGACTCTTGCATAATTCTCTAAAATATTTCAATAAGAATTGGCATAAAAATGACTTAATGTGTGATCTCGACAGATATCACGTACATGATGTAAATGGTCCTAAATACCTCTCCCCTTTTAACATATATTTAAGAAATGTAACACAAGCTGGCCACTATGCACTAGACACTTAGTCCTTGTTCTTTTTTTATTATAATAATTATTATTTTTCCTTTTTAATCTTTTTTTCTTTTTTTAATCATTTTTTTCTCTTATTCAATTATTGAATAATAATTATTATTATTACTTTCTTTTTGTGTGTGTGTGTGTTACTACAAGTAGTAGTAGCATTCTCTCTATCGAGAAAAAGGATAAAAATACAAAAATATATATATATATATATATGAAAATACAAAAAAATAAAAAATGAAGAAAAAAAACACAAGAGAAATAATAAAAGGAAAAAAAAAACTTCTTGTTCGTCCATGCATGGACTGAGCCCTGAAATGGGCCTGAGTATGATGTTATACTTTTACTCTGGCCCAAAGCTTAAAAAAACAACAACAACAAAAAAACCCTAAAGACAGACGCTCTAATCGTTCGGGAGGGAGGAAGAGGTCAAATGTACCTGACCCTCCTGGGTATTTAACAACATCAATACCCAAATACCGACACAGTGAAACTTGGAAGTAAGTGAATGACAAATTTCGGACATGACAGAATGACTACGGGTAACTTCACATTGAGTAGTTATGATTTAATAGGAATTTTTCTGTTCAAGTGTTAACATTTCTTAGATGTGATAATCTAACTAAAATTCAAGTTTCGATACCTGCGATTGACAGTGCTTTGTGCTTTTCATGTAACAAAGCCACATCATGCTATCTGCTAAACCCACCGAGGGGAAGCGGACCCCTGATTTTAGCGTTGCAAATCCGTAGACTTATTTCTGTGTTAGCGGCGGTAGCGATTGACAGATCATTCATTGTGTAGTTTTATGCTGGAGAAGAAACAAACAAATTGTAATATTTTGTTCTAATTTTCTATTCAATATCAGGTTGTTTTGTTTAATCTTGTTTTATGATAAATGAGTATTTAGTTCATCGTGAATTGTTTAATTCTGTATTAAACAATTACTGTTCAGTAATCTGATGCAACATTTTATTTGGTTTTATGTATTTTCCAACTGTTTATTGTGCATCAGTTTACGTTTTACACATTTTATTTAATGTGTGTGTTTTTTATTATGCACTTCTCCCTTACTGCTCAACTCTGCATGGCCAGGTGGTTAAGGCTCTCGACTCGTAATACGAGGATTGCGGGTTCGAATCCCTGTCACAGCAAACATGCTCGCCCTTTCAGTCGTGGGGGCGTTATAATGTGACTGTCAATCCCACTATTCGTTGGTAAAGAATAGTCTAAGAGTTGACGGTGGATGGTGATTACTAGTTTCCTTTCCTCTAGTCTTACACTGCTAAATTATGGACGGCTAGCGCAGATAACCCTCGTGTAGCTTTGCGCTAAATTCAAATCAAACCAAACCGTTTAAATACACTTTATTACACTTGTACCTGTGATAATATTTGAACAATCACAAAAGACTTTTAATACAAATAATCATGATAGGGAAGTATCTCATGTATTTATTTTATTTTAAACCTAAACTAAAATAGAAGCACTTAGGTCCTTTAAAGCTAAGTATAAAGTAGAAAGGTTTAGGCCTGGCATGGCCTAGCGCGTTAAGGCGTGCGCTTCGTAATCTGAGGGTCGCGGGTTCGCGCCCGAATCGCGCAAAACATGCTTGCCCTCCCAGCCGTGGGGGCGTTATAATGTGACGGTCAATCCCACTTTTCGTTGGTAAAAGAGTAGCCCAAGAGTTGGCGGTGGATGGTGATGACTAGCTGCCTTCCCTCTAGTCTTACACTGCTAAATTAGGGACGGCTAGCACAGATAGCCCTCGAGTAGCTTTGTGCGAAAGTCCAAAACAAACAAACAGAAGTGTTTAGAGTTAGATAAAACCATAAATAATGTTATTACGAACCATACCAATGAAATTTTGTTTTCTAGTTAAAAGCATTCAAATGTTTAATTATATTCTTTAAATGCCGTAATTATAAAGCAAAATAGTGGAGGCGCAGATTCAAGATTTCTAAAAGTCTAGAAATCCTCACCAATCTGTGGGCACACCTCTGTAACTGTTACATTATATTGATAGATTAAACCTTAAATTTCTTTTGGAAAGGATTAAGAACCTTTTACTTTCATTAGATGGACACATGGACACAATTTCGGAGTGACGTGAACACGTACGTTTAGGTACAAACGTTTATCAGCCCTAAATTAGAGCAGCAAGTTAGGTATATAACTAAACGGATCTATCATTTCACTTTAGATATCACCATAGTTCGTTAGTTCACAGGTCACACTGAGAACCTCTCTGCAGATCAAACACAGAACATGTTTACAGATTACAGATTAAAAAACACACACATTCCCGTCGTGTGGAACGCCATTTATTTTCAGTGAAGGGACATGAAATCTATAGAATCCGTAGTCCAGTATGTCAACCACTACAAAGAGATCGTATCGTATCAGAACAAAAATGTATCGTTTGAAAAGATATGATTCAATAAAGTATACAAATATGTAACATTATTTCGCCAAATAATTGTAATTGGCATGTGTTTGTCTTATAATTCATAGTAGAAGATTATACACGATTATTTCAAAAAATACATTAGTGCCCTTGGAAGTCTTGAGAACAAATAAACTTACCATTGACCACTACTTAAAACACACAATTACAGGGACACCAAATACAAACAAAATTTTAGAAACTTGTGACAATTTTCTCCATATAAAATATAATGAATCACTTTTGATTCATTCCAGACGTCACTCCATTAATATGTATACTACCTGGCCACTTTAACATTTTATTATTATTAATTTTACCATTATGGTTTTATCCATTTTTATGTTACTGTTATCATATTCTCTATTTTTATTATCAACGAGTCAAAACTGTTCGACTACACTGGTATCATGTACACTTTATATTGTTGTAGCTCTATTTTGTTTTCTGTTACCGTTATTTAGAATCATTTTGGTAGTAACCTGTCATAGTTTCTTAATAAAGGGTAAGACTAAACGTCAGGTGCAGGTAATTAAGTATTTTTATCTGAAGTTGTTTGTCGTTTGTACATAGTAAGTTTGAAATCGTTGTGTTATTTTTCTTTATTTAAGAAATGCTTTTCGATTCTGCATAATTAAATAAGGCTCTTAATCTAATTAAATAAGGCTCTTATTCTCTTTGGAAACACTTTATCACCATCACAACCAACACTTCACTACAGACGTTTTAATTATTAAATGAATTGACTGACATCACGAATTACACGAAATCCTAAGAACTTTCCTTTATACTGAAAAGCAAAATGGAAGACGTTCTAGTCTCACAAATTCAGTATCAACCTTTAATCAGTGAAATCTTCAAGCTATATCGACTTGAAAACGTTAACCCATTTTTGTTTTTCCTGTTCCCCAAGATCAATAAATTCAATGTGCAGTTCCGTATTGCACATTTAATGTATGTTTATTATATTCTAAACATACCTTTTAAGAGCTAATTTTATAAAGGAATTCTTTATCCCTTAACTGAGTTATGTATTTGTAGAGATAACTCAATCTTGGCAATCTATATTTCCAGCATTTTGATAAAGTGTAATTAATATAAGTAACTTATTCATATCAATCTCTGCTTGTCAGTCGAATAGTATTGAGTCAAACTGAAAAAAAAATCTCTAATAGTCCCCTTAGTATGCGAGGAAAGTTTCAGGTCACACACTCAGAGACAGAAGCTCTTGCTATTATTGATAGATATATATAAACAAGAGTGAAAATAATTGCGGAAAGACGCTGGTGATGCACACAGAAGTCACAAACAGTGAGTAATTGTAACAGCACGATCAATTTGTTATTACAGTAATACGTTATAAGAGAAAATACAAAATAAAAGCAGACAAGATGTACAATACACTAGTAGTTTGTATTTGTTTTTTAAACGGGTTTTGTTTTGTCTATATATTAGCTCATGTTTGTGTTTCAAAGTACTTTTAACAACATTATTTTTATTTAATTTTTGTAATGCATATTGGTGCATAGAGGACATTTTAATACGAGATATAAACGACCTTATAACATCTAATTGTTGTTTTTATTTAAGTTGCATAGAAGACATTTTAATGCCAGATATAAACAACCTTATAACACCTAACTGTTGTTTTTATTTAAGTTGCATAGAAGACATTTTAATACCAGACATAAACAACCTTATAACACCTAACTGTTGTTTATATTTAAGTTGCATAGAAGACATTTTAATGCCAGATATAAACAACCTTATAACACCTAACTGTTGTTTTTATTTAAGTTGCATAAAAGACATTTTAATACCAGACATAAACAACCTTATAACACCTAACTGTTGTTTTTATTTAAGTTACATAGAAGACATTTTAATGTCAGATATAAACAACCTTATAACACCTAACTGTTGTTTTTATTTAAGTTACATAGAAGACATTTTAATGCCAGATATAAACGACCTTATAACACCTAACTGTTGTTTATATTTAAGTTACATAGAAGACATTTTAATGCCAGATATAAACAACCTTATAACACCTAACTGTTGTTTTTATTTAAGTTGCATAAAGACATTTTAATACCAGATATAAACAACCTTATAACACCTAACTGTTGTTTTATTTAAGTTACATAGAAGACATTTTAATGCCAGATATAAACAACCTTATAACACCTAACTGTTGTTTTTATTTAAGTTACATAGAAGACATTTTAATGCCAGATATAAACAACCTTATAACACCTAACTGTTGTTTATATTTAAGTTACATAGAAGACATTTTAATGCCAGATATAAAAAACCTTATAACACCTAACTGTTGTTTTTAAGACACTCAAAGTTTCATTTTACAGCTTTTTCATGAGTGTCCCACTAAAACACCGTAACTGACAGTACAAGACTTCAAACAGCTTTTGTGTTTTAGTGAAGAAGTTGTAAAGCAAAACGTTGAATGTCTAATTAAATACATAAACAACCTGGTGTTATAAGATCGTTTATTTATAATTTTAACATTATTAAAATTTTCGTTTTTAAGTTAAATTATTTTGCAAATACCTCTATGTTTTATAAAAAATATTAACAAACATAGTGCACGAAATATTATTTAACTGTAATTAAACAGCTACCAAAACTGTAATAATTCTTATTTTTGCAATATTTCAGCGCACAATTAGCTTCTCTGACAAATATGTTGAAAGTAGAACTCGTACCTTTTAGTAATTTTCTACTCCCTTAATTCTGATTTATTTCTTAGTTTTGATTTCATAGTACTCCACCAGATGGCACAAAAATACCTGGTACAGATAAGAAACTCAAGTTTCTTAAGTTTTCAAGAGTTTCATGAAATATCACTGATAGTAAGTAACTGTTGTGTAAGTTCAACAGCTATAGATTATTTGTATCAAAACATAAAAGAAACATGAATGTTTTGAACATAGTTTTCTCTCCTATTTCTTCAATGTCTGATTATATAAACTTCTTGTGCTGCGTAATAACTGTTTAAATATTCTAGTTGTTATTTTTAAGTTTTTCACAAAGCTACACTGTTGGTTATCTGTGCACAACCATCCATAGTTTTCAGTTAAATAATAAACTAGAGGGCAGTCCACCGGCAGTTCTTAAGTGTGTGTGTATGTGTTTTCACATAGCAAAGCCATATCGGGCTATCTGCTGAGCTCTTAAGTAATTATTGTACGATCTAACATATACCACCACAAAGTACGGGACATGAACCATGAATTCCCGAGTTCACATTCTGGGCACGGTAATTACTAGGCAACGCATGCATTAAGTATTATGAAAATAAAATTAAGTATGCTAATTTTGACAACCGAACTTTATGAAGACAAATAATTTGTAAATCAATATTCTTGTAAGAAGAGCGTACATCACTTGTCACTTTATGTTTCACTGAAATAAATACGTGTTCGTTCATTACAAACTAACCAGTAACGACATGTATAGGCCCGGCATGGCCAAGTAGTTAAGGCGCTCGACTCATGATCCGAGGGTCACGGGTTTGAATTCCCGTCATCCCAAACATGCTCGCCCTTTCAGCCGTGGGGCGTTATAATGTTACGGTCAATCCCACTATTCGTTGGTAAAAGAGTAGCTCAAGAATTGACGGTGAATAGTGATGACTAGCTCTCTTCCCTCTAGTCTTACACTGTTAAATTAGTGACGGCTAGCATATATAGCCCTTGTGTAACTTTGCGCGAAATTCAAAGACAAACAAACGACATGTATAATGTTTATCTAGGTGAAGTCACTGTACTTTTTTTTTTAATTAAATAATTGATAATTACATTATTACAAACTGTTGATGCTGTTGAAAACAGTTTGTCTCTGTGTGTGTTATTTCATAAGTGCTTGAATGAACTATTTATTTGCTTATATTAACATGTTTGTCTCGTTAGGATTAAAGTTAAACGTCGAAAACAAATGTTCTGGAAAATTAGGATGAATTGAAATAATTATTAAACAAAATCTTGAATCACACCTTCTTTATCATGCTCTCCTTTAACGTTTTGTTCTCGTTAATTCAAAACCTACAGCGTTAACAGTTTAAGACCTCATAAAAACATTTATATGAAAAAACGTAGATGGCGCTGCTAGATCACATTGAAATAAGGTAAATTTTATTTAATCCAACGAATAAAGTAGTTAGTAGTAAGTGAAAGGAGTCCCGCAGGAGGGGTTGTTAGCCCTATATTACTTATCATGTATGTGAGTAATATGCCTCTGTCGGACCTAAATTTAGGTTATGCATCACAGTTCGCTGACGATGTAGCAGTCTGGAAAAGTGCCCCCACTCCGTCAATAGCAGCAACGAACCTACAACCAGTCCTAAATAACATCGAAGAATACTGCCAGAAATACAGAATCAAAATCGATATTCCAAAACCCAAGTCATATTATTCACCAGACTGAATAAGCTGAAAAGGATCCACCAAAACTCTATATGAATGGATCACTTTTACTGACTGCTACTTCTGCTAAATTTCTAGGTCTAACCTATGATTCAAAATTAACGTGGCTACCACATATAAAAATGTACTGATACGAATCTGGAAAAGAGCAAACTATGCAAGAAGTCTTTCAGGTAAAATCCAAGGAACATCACCAGACAACATACTTAAAATCTACAAAACGTACATTAGACCAACAATAGAATATGCATCACCTGCCTGGATTAACATAGCACCCACACATGTACAGAAACTTCAACGTATACAAAATTCAGTACTAACTTCAGCATATAAAGTACCACGTAGCACCTCAACCACATTCATGCACAAGTATGCAAACATAGACACAATATCTGAAAGACTCTTGCATAATTCTCTAAAATATTTCAATAAGAATTGGCATAAAAATGACTTAATGTGTGATCTCGACAGATATCACGTACATGATGTAAATGGTCCTAAATACCTCTCCCCTTTTAACATATATTTAAGAAATGTAACACAAGCTGGCCACTATGCACTAGACACTTAGTCCTTGTTCTTTTTTATTATTATAATTATTATTTTTCTTTTTTAATCTTTTTTTCTTTTTTCAATCATTTTTTTCTCTTATTCAATTATTGAATAATAATTATTATTATTACTTTCTTTTTTTGTGTGTGTGTGTTACTACAAGTAGTAGTAGCATTCTCTCTATCGAGAAAAAGGATAAAAATACAAAATATATATATATATATATATGAAAATACAAAAAAATAAAAAATGAAGAAAAAAAACACAAGAGAAATAATAAAAGGAAAAAAAAAACTTCTTGTTCGTCCATGCATGGACTGAGCCCTGAAATGGGCCTGAGTATGATGATATACTTTTACTCTGGCCCAAAGCTTAAAAAAAACAACAACAAAAAAACCCTAAAGACAGACGCTCTAATCGTTCGGGAGGGAGGAAGAGGTCAAATGTACCTGACCCTCCTGGGTATTTAACAACATCAATACCCAAGTACCGACACAGTGAAACTTGGAAGTAAGTGAATGACAAATTTCGGACATGACAGAATGACTACGGGTAACTTCACATTGAGTAGTTATGATTTAATAGGAATTTTTTTGTTCAAGTGTTAACATTTCTTAGATGTGATAATCTAACTAAAATTCAAGTTTCGATACCTGCGATTGACAGTGCTTTGTGCTTTTCATGTAACAAAGCCACATCATGCTATCTGCTAAACCCACCGAGGGGAAGCGGACCCCTGATTTTAGCGTTGCAAATCCGTAGACTTATTTCTGTGTTAGCGGCGGTAGCGATTGACAGATCATTCATTGTGTAGTTTTATGCTGGAGAAGAAACAAACAAATTGTAATATTTTGTTCTAATTTTCTATTCAATATCAGGTTGTTTTGTTTAATCTTGTTTTATGATAAATGAGTATTTAGTTCATCGTGAATTGTTTAATTCTGTATTAAACAATTACTGTTCAGTAATCTGATGCAACATTTTATTTGGTTTTATGTATTTTCCAACTGTTTATTGTGCATCAGTTTACGTTTTACACACATTTTATTTAATGTGTGTGTTTTTTTATTATGCACTTCTCCCTTACTGCTCAACTCTGCATGGCCAGGTGGTTAAGGCTCTCGACTCGTAATACGAGGATTGCGGGTTCGAATCCCTGTCACAGCAAACATGCTCGCCCTTTCAGTCGTGGGGGCGTTATAATGTGACTGTCAATCCCACTATTCGTTGGTAAAAGAATAGTCTAAGAGTTGACGGTGGATGGTGATTACTAGTTTCCTTTCCTCTAGTCTTACACTGCTAAATTATGGACGGCTAGCGCAGATAACCCTCGTGTAGCTTTGCGCTAAATTCAAATCAAACCAAACCGTTTAAATACACTTTTATTACACTTGTACCTGTGATAATATTTGAACAATCACAAAAGACTTTTTTAATACAAATAATCATGATAGGGGAAGTATCTCATGTATTTATTTTATTTTTAAACCTAAACTAAAATAGAAGCACTTAGGTCCTTTAAAGCTAAGTATAAAGTAGAAAGGTTTAGGCCTGGCATGGCCTAGCGCGTTAAGGCGTGCGCTTCGTAATCTGAGGGTCGCGGGTTCGCGCCCGAATCGCGCAAAACATGCTTGCCCTCCCAGCCGTGGGGGGCGTTATAATGTGACGGTCAATCCCACTTTTCGTTGGTAAAAGAGTAGCCCAAGAGTTGGCGGTGGATGGTGATGACTAGCTGCCTTCCCTCTAGTCTTACACTGCTAAATTAGGGACGGCTAGCACAGATAGCCCTCGAGTAGCTTTGTGCGAAAGTCCAAAACAAACAAACAGAAGTGTTTAGAGTTAGATAAAACCATAAATAATGTTATTACGAACCATACCAATGAAATTTTGTTTTCTAGTTAAAAGCATTCAAATGTTTAATTATATTCTTTAAATGCCGTAATTATAAAGCAAAATAGTGGAGGCGCAGATTCAAGATTTCTAAAAGTCTAGAAATCCTCACCAATCTGTGGGCACACCTCTGTAACTGTTACATTATATTGATAGATTAAACCTTAAATTTCTTTTGGAAAGGATTAAGAACCTTTTACTTTCATTAGATGGACACATGGACACAATTTCGGAGTGACGTGAACACGTACGTTTAGGTACAAACGTTTATCAGCCCTAAATTAGAGCAGCAAGTTAGGTATATAACTAAACGGATCTATCATTTCACTTTAGATATCACCATAGTTCGTTAGTTCACAGGTCACACTGAGAACCTCTCTGCAGATCAAACACAGAACATGTTTACAGATTACAGATTAAAAAACACACACATTCCCGTCGTGTGGAACGCCATTTATTTTCAGTGAAGGGACATGAAATCTATAGAATCCGTAGTCCAGTATGTCAACCACTACAAAGAGATCGTATCGTATCAGAACAAAAATGTATCGTTTGAAAAGATATGATTCAATAAAGTATACAAATATGTAACATTATTTCGCCAAATAATTGTAATTGGCATGTGTTTGTCTTATAATTCATAGTAGAAGATTATACACGATTATTTCAAAAAATACATTAGTGCCCTTGGAAGTCTTGAGAACAAATAAACTTACCATTGACCACTACTTAAAACACACAATTACAGGGACACCAAATACAAACAAAATTTTAGAAACTTGTGACAATTTTCTCCATATAAAATATAATGAATCACTTTTGATTCATTCCAGACGTCACTCCATTAATATGTATACTACCTGGCCACTTTAACATTTTATTATTATTAATTTTACCATTATGGTTTTATCCATTTTTATGTTACTGTTATCATATTCTCTATTTTTATTATCAACGAGTCAAAACTGTTCGACTACACTGGTATCATGTACACTTTATATTGTTGTAGCTCTATTTTGTTTTCTGTTACCGTTATTTAGAATCATTTTGGTAGTAACCTGTCATAGTTTCTTAATAAAAGGGTAAGACTAAACGTCAGGTGCAGGTAATTAAGTATTTTTATCTGAAGTTGTTTGTCGTTTGTACATAGTAAGTTTGAAATCGTTGTGTTATTTTTCTTTATTTAAGAAATGCTTTTCGATTCTGCATAATTAAATAAGGCTCTTAATCTAATTAAATAAGGCTCTTATTCTCTTTGGAAACACTTTATCACCATCACAACCAACACTTCACTACAGACGTTTTTAATTATTAAATGAATTGACTGACATCACGAATTACACGAAATCCTAAGAACTTTCCTTTATACTGAAAAGCAAAATGGAAGACGTTCTAGTCTCACAAATTCAGTATCAACCTTTAATCAGTGAAATCTTCAAGCTATATCGACTTGAAAACGTTAACCCATTTTTGTTTTTCCTGTTCCCCAAGATCAATAAATTCAATGTGCAGTTCCGTATTGCACATTTAATGTATGTTTATTATATTCTAAACATACCTTTTAAGAGCTAATTTTATAAAGGAATTCTTTATCCCTTAACTGAGTTATGTATTTGTAGAGATAACTCAATCTTGGCAATCTATATTTCCAGCATTTTGATAAAGTGTAATTAATATAAGTAACTTATTCATATCAATCTCTGCTTGTCAGTCGAATAGTATTGAGTCAAACTGAAAAAAAAATCTCTAATAGTCCCCTTAGTATGCGAGGAAAGTTTCAGGTCACACACTCAGAGACAGAAGCTCTTGCTATTATTGATAGATATATATAAACAAGAGTGAAAATAATTGCGGAAAGACGCTGGTGATGCACACAGAAGTCACAAACAGTGAGTAATTGTAACAGCACGATCAATTTGTTATTACAGTAATACGTTATAAGAGAAAATACAAAATAAAAGCAGACAAGATGTACAATACACTAGTAGTTTGTATTTGTTTTTAAACGGGTTTTGTTTTGTCTATATATTAGCTCATGTTTGTGTTTCAAAGTACTTTTAACAACATTATTTTTATTTAATTTTTGTAATGCATATTGGTGCATAGAGGACATTTTAATACGAGATATAAACGACCTTATAACATCTAATTGTTGTTTTTATTTAAGTTGCATAGAAGACATTTTAATACCAGACATAAACAACCTTATAACACCTAACTGTTGTTTTTAGTTAAATTACATAGAAGACATTTTAATGCCAGATATAAACAACCTTATAACACCTAACTGTTGTTTTTATTTAAGTTACATAGAAGACATTTTAATGCCAGATATAAACAACCTTATAACACCTAACTGTTGTTTTTATTTAAGTTACATAGAAGACATTTTAATGCCAGATATAAACAACCTTATAACACCTAACTGTTGTTTTTATTTAAGTTACATAGAAGACATTTTAATACCAGACATAAACAACCTTATAACACCTAACTGTTGTTTTTATTTAAGTTACATAGAAGACATTTTAATGCCAGATATAAACAACCTTATAACACCTAACTGTTGTTTTTAGTTAAATTACATAGAAGACATTTTAATGCCAGATATAAACAACCTTATAACACCTAACTGTTGTTTTTATTTAAGTTACATAGAAGACATTTTAATGCCAGATATAAACAACCTTATAACACCTAACTGTTGTTTTTATTTAAGTTACATAGAAGACATTTTAATGCCAGATATAAACAACCTTATAACACCTAACTGTTGTTTTTAAGACATTCAAAGTTTCATTTTACAGCTTTTTCATGAGTGTCCCACTAAAACACCGAAACTGACAGTACAAGACTTCAAACAGCTTTTATGTTTTAGTGAAGAAGTTGAAAAGCGAAACGTTGAATGTCTAATTAAATACATAAACAACCTGGTGTTATAAGATCGTTTATTTATAATTTTAACATTATTAAAATTTTCGTTTTTAAGTTAAATTATTTTGCAAATACCTCTATGTTTTATAAAAAATATTAACAAACATAGTGCACGAAATATTATTTAACTGTAATTAAACAGCTACCAAAACTGTAATAATTCTTATTTTTGCAATATTTCAGCGCACAATTAGCTTCTCTGACAAATATGTTGAAAGTAGAACTCGTACCTTTTAGTAATTTTCTACTCCCTTAATTCTGATTTATTTCTTAGTTTTGATTTCATAGTACTCCACCAGATGGCACAAAAATACCTGGTACAGATAAGAAACTCAAGTTTCTTAAGTTTTCGAGAGTTTCATGAAATATCACTGATAGTAAGTTACTGTTGTATAAGTTCAACAGCTATAGATTATTTGTATCAAAACATAAAAGAAACATGAATGTTTTGAACATAGTTTTTTCTCCTATTTCTTCAATGTCTGATTATATAAACTTCTTGTGCTGCGTAATAACTGTTTAAATATTCTAGTTGTTATTTTATAAGTTTTTCACAAAGCTACACTGTTGGTTATCTGTGCACAACCATCCATAGTTTTCAGTTAAATAATAAACTAGAGGGCAGTCCACCGGCAGTTCTTAAGTGTGTGTGTATGTGTTTTCATATAGCAAAGCCATATCGGGCTATCTGCTGAGCTCTAACATATACCACCACAAAGTACGGGACATGAACCATGAATTCTCGAGTTCACATTCTGGGCACGGTAATTACTAGGCAACGCATGGATTAAGTATTATGAAAATAAAATTAAGTATGCTAATTTTGACAACCGAACTTTATGAAGACAAATAATTTGTAAATCAATATTCTTGTAAGAAGAGCGTACATCACTTGTCACTTTATGTTTCACTGAAATAAATACGTGTTCGTTCATTACAAACTAACCAGTAACGACATGTATAGGCCCGGCATGGCCAAGTAGTTAAGGCGCTCGACTCATGATCCGAGGGTCACGGGTTTGAATTCCCGTCACCCCAAACATGCTCGCCCTCCCAGCCGTGGGGGCGTTATAATGTGACGGTCAATCCCACTTTTCGTTGGTAAAAGAGTAGCCCAAGAGTTGGCGGTGAATAGTGATGACTAGCTCTCTTCCCTCTAGTCTTACACTGTTAAATTAGGGACGGCTAGCATATATAGCCCTCGTGTAACTTTGCGCGAAATTCAAAGACAAACAAACGACATGTATAATGTTTATCTAGGTGAAGTCACTGTACTTTTTTTTAATTAAATAATTGATAATTACATTACTACAAACTGTTGATGCTGTTGAAAACAGTTTGTCTCTGTGTGTGTTATTTCATAAGTGCTTGAAGGAACTATTTATTTGCTTATATTAACATGTTTGTCTCGTTAGGATTAAAGTTAAACGTCGAAAA
The DNA here is from genome assembly GCF_004210375.1 of Tachypleus tridentatus. Classification (NCBI taxonomy): domain Eukaryota; kingdom Metazoa; phylum Arthropoda; class Merostomata; order Xiphosura; family Limulidae; genus Tachypleus; species Tachypleus tridentatus. The sequence goes on from NC_134836.1 coordinate 49,343,455, forward strand.
CAAATGTTCTGGAAAATTAGGATGAATTGAAATAATTATTAAACAAAATCTTGAATCACACCTTCTTTATCATGCTCTCCTTTAACGTTTTGTTCTCGTTAATTCAAAACCTACAGCGTTAACAGTTTAAGACCTCATAAAAACATTTATATGAAAAAACGTAGATGGCGCTGCTAGATCACATTGAAATAAGGTAAATTTTATTTAATCCAACGAATAAAGTAGTTAGTAGTAAGTGAAAGGAGTCCCGCAGGGAGGGGTTGTTAGCCCTATATTACTTATCATGTATGTGAGTAATATGCCTCTGTCGGACCTAAATTTAGGTTATGCATCACAGTTCGCTGACGATGTAGCAGTCTGGAAAAGTGCCCCCACTCCGTCAATAGCAGCAACGAACCTACAACCAGTCCTAAATAACATCGAAGAATACTGCCAGAAATACAGAATCAAAATCGATATTCCAAAAACCCAAGTCATATTATTCACCAGACTGAATAAGCTGAAAAAGGATCCACCAAAACTCTATATGAATGGATCACTTTTACTGACTGCTACTTCTGCTAAATTTCTAGGTCTAACCTATGATTCAAAATTAACGTGGCTACCACATATTAAAAATGTACTGATACGAATCTGGAAAAGAGCAAACTATGCAAGAAGTCTTTCAGGTAAAATCCAAGGAACATCACCAGACAACATACTTAAAATCTACAAAACGTACATTAGACCAACAATAGAATATGCATCACCTGCCTGGATTAACATAGCACCCACACATGTACAGAAACTTCAACGTATACAAAATTCAGTACTAACTTCAGCATATAAAGTACCACGTAGCACCTCAACCACATTCATGCACAAGTATGCAAACATAGACACAATATCTGAAAGACTCTTGCATAATTCTCTAAAATATTTCAATAAGAATTGGCATAAAAATGACTTAATGTGTGATCTCGACAGATATCACGTACATGATGTAAATGGTCCTAAATACCTCTCCCCTTTTAACATATATTTAAGAAATGTAACACAAGCTGGCCACTATGCACTAGACACTTAGTCCTTGTTCTTTTTTATTATTATAATTATTATTTTCTTTTTTTTAATCATTTTATTATTTTTTCCTCTCTTTTGAATTATTATTCAACTATTGAATAATAATAATTATTATTTTTTTTTCTTTTGAGTGTGTGTGTGTTACTACAAGTAGTAGTAGCATTCTCTCTATCGAGAAAAGGAGAAAATACAAAAATATATATATATATATATATGAAAATACAAAAAAAAAAAAAATGAAGAAAAAACATAAGAGAAATAATAAAAGGAAAAAAACAAAAAAAAACTTCTTGTTCGTCCATGCATGGACTGAGCCCTGAAATGGGCCTGAGTATGATGATATACTTTTACTCTGGCCCAAAGCTTAAAAAAAAACAACAACAAAAAAAACCCTAAAGACAGACGCTCTAATCGTTCGGGAGGGAGGAAGAGGTCAAATGTACCTGACCCTCCTGGGTATTTAACAACATCAATACCCAAGTACCGACACAGTGAAACTTGGAAGTAAGTGAATGACAAATTTCGGACATGACAGAATGACTACGGGTAACTTCACATTGAGTAGTTATGATTTAATAGGAATTTTTTTGTTCAAGTGTTAACATTTCTTAGATGTGATAATCTAACTAAAATTCAAGTTTCGATACCTGCGATTGACAGTGCTTTGTGCTTTTCATGTAACAAAGCCACATCATGCTATCTGCTAAACCCACCGAGGGGAAGCGGACCCCTGATTTTAGCGTTGCAAATCCGTAGACTTATTTCTGTGTTAGCGGCGGTAGCGATTGACAGATCATTCATTGTGTAGTTTTATGCTGGAGAAGAAACAAACAAATTGTAATATTTTGTTCTAATTTTCTATTCAATATCAGGTTGTTTTGTTTAATCTTGTTTTATGATAAATGAGTATTTAGTTCATCGTGAATTGTTTAATTCTGTATTAAACAATTACTGTTCAGTAATCTGATGCAACATTTTATTTGGTTTTATGTATTTTCCAACTGTTTATTGTGCATCAGTTTACGTTTTACACACATTTTATTTAATGTGTGTGTTTTTTTATTATGCACTTCTCCCTTACTGCTCAACTCTGCATGGCCAGGTGGTTAAGGCTCTCGACTCGTAATACGAGGATTGCGGGTTCGAATCCCTGTCACAGCAAACATGCTCGCCCTTTCAGTCGTGGGGGCGTTATAATGTGACTGTCAATCCCACTATTCGTTGGTAAAAGAATAGTCTAAGAGTTGACGGTGGATGGTGATTACTAGTTTCCTTTCCTCTAGTCTTACACTGCTAAATTATGGACGGCTAGCGCAGATAACCCTCGTGTAGCTTTGCGCTAAATTCAAATCAAACCAAACCGTTTAAATACACTTTTATTACACTTGTACCTGTGATAATATTTGAACAATCACAAAAGACTTTTTAATACAAATAATCATGATAGGGGAAGTATCTCATGTATTTATTTTATTTTAAACCTAAACTAAAATAGAAGCACTTAGGTCCTTTAAAGCTAAGTATAAAGTAGAAAGGTTTAGGCCTGGCATGGCCTAGCGCGTTAAGGCGTGCGCTTCGTAATCTGAGGGTCGCGGGTTCGCGCCCGAATCGCGCAAAACATGCTTGCCCTCCCAGCCGTGGGGGCGTTATAATGTGACGGTCAATCCCACTTTTCGTTGGTAAAAGAGTAGCCCAAGAGTTGGCGGTGGATGGTGATGACTAGCTGCCTTCCCTCTAGTCTTACACTGCTAAATTAGGGACGGCTAGCACAGATAGCCCTCGAGTAGCTTTGTGCGAAAGTCCAAAACAAACAAACAGAAGTGTTTAGAGTTAGATAAAACCATAAATAATGTTATTACGAACCATACCAATGAAATTTTGTTTTCTAGTTAAAAGCATTCAAATGTTTAATTATATTCTTTAAATGCCGTAATTATAAAGCAAAATAGTGGAGGCGCAGATTCAAGATTTCTAAAAGTCTAGAAATCCTCACCAATCTGTGGGCACACCTCTGTAACTGTTACATTATATTGATAGATTAAACCTTAAATTTCTTTTGGAAAGGATTAAGAACCTTTTACTTTCATTAGATGGACACATGGACACAATTTCGGAGTGACGTGAACACGTACGTTTAGGTACAAACGTTTATCAGCCCTAAATTAGAGCAGCAAGTTAGGTATATAACTAAACGGATCTATCATTTCACTTTAGATATCACCATAGTTCGTTAGTTCACAGGTCACACTGAGAACCTCTCTGCAGATCAAACACAGAACATGTTTACAGATTACAGATTAAAAAACACACACATTCCGTCGTGTGGAACGCCATTTATTTTCAGTGAAGGGACATGAAATCTATAGAATCCGTAGTCCAGTATGTCAACCACTACAAAGAGATCGTATCGTATCAGAACAAAAATGTATCGTTTGAAAAGATATGATTCAATAAAGTATACAAATATGTAACATTATTTCGCCAAATAATTGTAATTGGCATGTGTTTGTCTTATAATTCATAGTAGAAGATTATACACGATTATTTCAAAAAATACATTAGTGCCCTTGGAAGTCTTGAGAACAAATAAACTTACCATTGACCACTACTTAAAACACACAATTACAGGGACACCAAATACAAACAAAATTTTAGAAACTTGTGACAATTTTCTCCATATAAAATATAATGAATCACTTTTGATTCATTCCAGACGTCACTCCATTAATATGTATACTACCTGGCCACTTTAACATTTTATTATTATTAATTTTACCATTATGGTTTTATCCATTTTTATGTTACTGTTATCATATTCTCTATTTTTATTATCAACGAGTCAAAACTGTTCGACTACACTGGTATCATGCACACTTTATATTGTTGTAGCTCTATTTTGTTTTCTGTTACCGTTATTTAGAATCATTTTGGTAGTAACCTGTCATAGTTTCTTAATAAAGGGTAAGACTAAACGTCAGGTGCAGGTAATTAAGTATTTTTATCTGAAGTTGTTTGTCGTTTGTACATAGTAAGTTTGAAATCGTTGTGTTATTTTTCTTTATTTAAGAAATGCTTTTCGATTCTGCATAATTAAATAAGGCTCTTAATCTAATTAAATAAGGCTCTTATTCTCTTTGGAAACACTTTATCACCATCACAACCAACACTTCACTACAGACGTTTTTAATTATTAAATGAATTGACTGACATCACGAATTACACGAAATCCTAAGAACTTTCCTTTATACTGAAAAGCAAAATGGAAGACGTTCTAGTCTCACAAATTCAGTATCAACCTTTAATCAGTGAAATCTTCAAGCTATATCGACTTGAAAACGTTAACCCATTTTTGTTTTTCCTGTTCCCCAAGATCAATAAATTCAATGTGCAGTTCCGTATTGCACATTTAATGTATGTTTATTATATTCTAAACATACCTTTTAAGAGCTAATTTTATAAAGGAATTCTTTATCCCTTAACTGAGTTATGTATTTGTAGAGATAACTCAATCTTGGCAATCTATATTTCCAGCATTTTGATAAAGTGTAATTAATATAAGTAACTTATTCATATCAATCTCTGCTTGTCAGTCGAATAGTATTGAGTCAAACTGAAAAAAAAAATCTCTAATAGTCCCCTTAGTATGCGAGGAAAGTTTCAGGTCACACACTCAGAGACAGAAGCTCTTGCTATTATTGATAGATATATATAAACAAGAGTGAAAATAATTGCGGAAAGACGCTGGTGATGCTCACAGAAGTCACAAACAGTGAGTAATTGTAACAGCACGATCAATTTGTTATTACAGTAATACGTTATAAGAGAAAATACAAAATAAAAGCAGACAAGATGTACAATACACTAGTAGTTTGTATTTGTTTTTTAAACGGGTTTTGTTTTGTCTATATATTAGCTCATGTTTGTGTTTCAAAGTACTTTTAACAACATTATTTTTATTTAATTTTTGTAATGCATATTGGTGCATAGAGGACATTTTAATACGAGATATAAACGACCTTATAACATCTAATTGTTGTTTTTATTTAAGTTGCATAGAAGACATTTTAATACCAGACATAAACAACCTTATAACACCTAACTGTTGTTTTTAGTTAAATTACATAGAAGACATTTTAATGCCAGATATAAACAACCTTATAACACCTAACTGTTGTTTTTATTTAAGTTACATAGAAGACATTTTAATGCCAGATATAAACAACCTTATAACACCTAACTGTTGTTTTTATTTAAGTTACATAGAAGACATTTTAATGCCAGATATAAACAACCTTATAACACCTAACTGTTGTTTTTATTTAAGTTACATAGAAGACATTTTAATGCCAGATATAAACAACCTTATAACACCTAACTGTTGTTTTTAGTTAAATTACATAGAAGACATTTTAATGCCAGATATAAACAACCTTATAACACCTAACTGTTGTTTTTATTTAAGTTACATAGAAGACATTTTAATGCCAGATATAAACAACCTTATAACACCTAACTGTTGTTTTTATTTAAGTTACATAGAAGACATTTTAATGCCAGATATAAACAACCTTATAACACCTAACTGTTGTTTTTATTTAAGTTACATAGAAGACATTTTAATACCAGACATAAACAACCTTTTAACACCTAACTGTTGTTTTTAGTTAAATTACATAGAAGACATTTTAATGCCAGATATAAACAACCTTATAACACCTAACTGTTGTTTTTATTTAAGTTACATAGAAGACATTTTAATGCCAGATATAAACAACCTTATAACACCTAACTGTTGTTTTATTTAAGTTACATAGAAGACATTTTAATGCCAGATATAAACAACCTTATAACACCTAACTGTTGTTTTATTTAAGTTACATAGAAGACATTTTAATGCCAGATATAAACAACCTTATAACACCTAACTGTTGTTTTTAAGACATTCAAAGTTTCATTTTACAGCTTTTTCATGAGTGTCCCACTAAAACACCGAAACTGACAGTACAAGACTTCAAACAGCTTTTATGTTTTAGTGAAGAAGTTGTAAAGCGAAACGTTGAATGTCTAATTAAATACATAAACAACCTGGTGTTATAAGATCGTTTATTTATAATTTTAACATTATTAAAATTTTCGTTTTTAAGTTAAATTATTTTGCAAATACCTCTATGTTTTATAAAAAATATTAACAAACATAGTGCACGAAATATTATTTAACTGTAATTAAACAGCTACCAAAACTGTAATAATTCTTATTTTTGCAATATTTCAGCGCACAATTAGCTTCTCTGACAAATATGTTGAAAGTAGAACTCGTACCTTTTAGTAATTTTCTACTCCCTTAATTCTGATTTATTTCTTAGTTTTGATTTCATAGTACTCCACCAGATGGCACAAAAATACCTGGTACAGATAAGAAACTCAAGTTTCTTAAGTTTTCGAGAGTTTCATGAAATATCACTGATAGTAAGTTACTGTTGTATAAGTTCAACAGCTATAGATTATTTGTATCAAAACATAAAAGAAACATGAATGTTTTGAACATAGTTTTTTCTCCTATTTCTTCAATGTCTGATTATATAAACTTCTTGTGCTGCGTAATAACTGTTTAAATATTCTAGTTGTTATTTTATAAGTTTTTCACAAAGCTACACTGTTGGTTATCTGTGCACAACCATCCATAGTTTTCAGTTAAATAATAAACTAGAGGGCAGTCCACCGGCAGTTCTTAAGTGTGTGTGTATGTGTTTTCACATAGCAAAGCCATATCGGGCTATCTGCTGAGCTCTTAAGTAATTATTGTACGATCTAACATATACCACCACAAAGTACGGGACATGAACCATGAATTCTCGAGTTCACATTCTGGGCACGGTAATTACTAGGCAACGCATGGATTAAGTATTATGAAAATAAAATTAAGTATGCTAATTTTGACAACCGAACTTTATGAAGACAAATAATTTGTAAATCAATATTCTTGTAAGAAGAGCGTACATCACTTGTCACTTTATGTTTCACTGAAATAAATACGTGTTCGTTCATTACAAACTAACCAGTAACGACATGTATAGGCCCGGCATGGCCAAGTAGTTAAGGCGCTCGACTCATGATCCGAGGGTCACGGGTTTGAATTCCCGTCACCCCAAACATGCTCGCCCTCCCAGCCGTGGGGGCGTTATAATGTGACGGTCAATCCCACTTTTCGTTGGTAAAAGAGTAGCCCAAGAGTTGGCGGTGAATAGTGATGACTAGCTCTCTTCCCTCTAGTCTTACACTGTTAAATTAGGGACGGCTAGCATATATAGCCCTCGTGTAACTTTGCGCGAAATTCAAAGACAAACAAACGACATGTATAATGTTTATCTAGGTGAAGTCACTGTACTTTTTTTTTAATTAAATAATTGATAATTACATTACTACAAACTGTTGATGCTGTTGAAAACAGTTTGTCTCTGTGTGTGTTATTTCATAAGTGCTTGAAGGAACTATTTATTTGCTTATATTAACATGTTTGTCTCGTTAGGATTAAAGTTAAACGTCGAAAACAAATGTTCTGGAAAATTAGGATGAATTGAAATAATTATTAAACAAAATCTTGAATCACACCTGCTTTATCATGCTCTCCTTTAACGTTTTGTTCTCGTTAATTCAAAACCTACAGCGTTAACAGTTTAAGACCTCATAAAAACATTTATATGAAAAAACGTAGATGGCGCTGCTAGATCACATTGAAATAAGGTAAATTTTATTTAATCCAACGAATAAAGTAGTTAGTAGTAAGTGAAAGGAGTCCCGCAGGGAGGGGTTGTTAGCCCTATATTACTTATCATGTATGTGAGTAATATGCCTCTGTCGGACCTAAATTTAGGTTATGCATCACAGTTCGCTGACGATGTAGCAGTCTGGAAAAGTGCCCCCCACTCCGTCAATAGCAGCAACGAACCTACAACCAGTTCTAAGTAACATCGAAGAATACTGCCAGAAATACAGAATCAAAATCAATATTCCAAAAACCCAAGTCATATTATCCAGCAGACTGAATAAGCTGATAAAAGATCCACCAAAACTCTATATGAATGGATCACTTTTACTGACTGCTACTTCTGCTAAATTTCTAGGTCTAACCTATGATTCAAAATTAACGTGGCTACCACATATTAAACATGTACTGATACGAATCTGGAAAAGAGCAAACTATGCAAGAAGTCTTTCAGGTAAAATCCAAGGAACATCACCAAACAACATGCTTAAAATCTACAAAACGTACATTAGACCAACAATAGAATATGCATCACCTGCCTGGATTAACATAGCACCCACACATGTACAGAAACTTCAACGTATACAAAATTCAGTACTAACTTCAGCATATAAAGTACCACGTAGCACCTCAACCACATTCATGCACAAGTATGCAAACATAGACACAATATCTGAAAGACTCTTGCATAATTCTCTAAAATATTTCAATAAGAATTGGCATAAAAATGACTTAATGTGTGATCTCGACAGATATCACGTACATGATGTAAATGGTCCTAAATACCTCTCCCCTTTTAACATATATTTAAGAAATGTAACACAAGCTGGCCACTATGCACTAGACACTTAGTCCTTGTTTCTTTTTATTATTATAATTATTATTTTCCTTTTTTTTAATCATTTTATTATTTTTTCCTCTCTTTTGAATTATTATTCAACTATTGAATAATAATAATTATTATTACTTTTTTCTTTTGAGCGTGTGTGTGTTACTACAAGTAGTAGTAGCATTCTCTCTATCGAGAAAAAGGAGAAAAATACAAATATATATATATATATATATGAAAATAAAAAAAAATAAAAAAATAATAAAAAATGAAGAAAAAACATAAGAGAAATAATAAAAGGAAAAAAACAAAAAAAAACTTATTGTTCGTCCATGCATTGACTGAGCCCTGAAATGGGCCTGAGTATGATGATATACTTTTACTCTGGCCCAAAGCTTAAAAAAAACAACAACAAAAAAACCCTAAAGACAGACGCTCTAATCGTTCGGGAGGGAAGAAGAGGTCAAATGTACCTGACCCTCCTGGGTATTTAACAACATCAATACCCAAGTACCGACACAGTGAAACTTGGAAGTAAGTGAATGACAAATTTCGGACATGACAGAATGACTACGGGTAACTTCACATTGAGTAGTTATGATTTAATAGGAATTTTTTTGTTCAAGTGTTAACATTCCTTAGATGTGATAATCTAACTAAAATTCAAGTTTCGATACCTGCGATTGACAGTGCTTTGTGCTTTTCATGTAACAAAGCCACATCATGCTATCTGCTAAACCCACCGAGGGGAAGCGGACCCCTGATTTTAGCGTTGCAAATCCGTAGACTTATTTCTGTGTTAGCGGCGGTAGCGATTGACAGATCATTCATTGTGTAGTTTTATGCTGGAGAAGAAACAAACAAATTGTAATATTTTGTTCTAATTTTCTATTCAATATCAGGTTGTTTTGTTTAATCTTGTTTTATGATAAATGAGTATTTAGTTCATCGTGAATTGTTTAATTCTGTATTAAACAATTACTGTTCAGTAATCTGATGCAACATTTTATTTGGTTTTATGTATTTTCCAACTGTTTATTGTGCATCAGTTTACGTTTTACACACATTTTATTTAATGTGTGTGTTTTTTTATTATGCACTTCTCCCTTACTGCTCAACTCTGCATGGCCAGGTGGTTAAGGCTCTCGACTCGTAATACGAGGATTGCGGGTTCGAATCCCTGTCACAGCAAACATGCTCGCCCTTTCAGTCGTGGGGGCGTTATAATGTGACTGTCAATCCCACTATTCGTTGGTAAAAGAATAGTCTAAGAGTTGACGGTGGATGGTGATTACTAGTTTCCTTTCCTCTAGTCTTACACTGCTAAATTATGGACGGCTAGCGCAGATAACCCTCGTGTAGCTTTGCATGAAATTCAATACAAACCAAACCCTTACTCCAGTTAGGATGCGTTGTATTTAGTTTATTTCATTCTTAAATCGTAAATAACTATCCGCTACTCGTTGTAAAGTTTCAAGACTTTTACTGTAAGTAACTTCAAAGAAAACTCTCGTTCAAGGTACCCTACTCTCAATTAAACTCCCATCCTGGGAGTATCACAGAAACAACTATCAACCATAGATCATGCTTCTCGCAAAACTAGGAAAACCAGACCTGCCACCCGTTCACAGGGCCCACCCCGATCAATACAACGCCTACAGGTACTCACCGACGCCAGTGTAGCACTCTCATCCGACGAGACATTTCATGTGACTCCTTATCTACCATTACAGCCTCGTCAAAATGCTCTTCCAAGGCAAGTATCATCCCAGAACAGCCTTCTCAACAGACAACCAAGAACACCAACACTGATACCAACTCTCCACACACCAAGCTGTCACCTGCCATCGTCATGGAAGACGTTTCTACTACCCTACGACAACCACGAAATGCCTCCGAGCTCCGACGGCTTTTCCCCAAAATCACGATCAGCAACGTACGCCGCCTCCCCCGAGAGGGAATAATTATCAAACATAAGAGCCCTAGAGACTATACCACGCTCTTGAAGCCATGGCCTTCTGATGCCTTCAGTGAAATCCCCATCAACCAACACGTACCTGCGGACGAGCCAAGAAAAAACTGTAGTCATCCGCGAAATACCCCTGGATACATCTGATCAAGAAATCTCCGACGAACTAACTCTGCGAGGAGTGAAATTCTCAAACTTCACAAGGATTCGATCAACAAAGACCCAAAAATTCACGCCACTCATAAAAATGACTATCACGGGCGTTAAACAAGCCACAATGCTTCTGCAGAACTGCATAATCACGTGGTTCTGCAAACTCAGAGCGGAGGAGTCAAATTTTTCAGGACCGAACGTTGTGCAGTGTTATAAATACCAACGTTTTGGCCAAGGCTGCCTGTACCGCCAAGACTCGCTGCGTTCGTTGTGCAGGCGATCATCCCATCAGCGAGTGCCAAAAAGAAAGATAGGATACAAAATGCAGCAATTGTGGAGGCCAACATGCAGTATGTTAACGAGTTTTCCCAAGTTCCAGTTCGTCGCTGGTATTAGAGCAAAAATCTTCAATCATCCACAACTACACGCACAACCTATACCACCATCTAACGACCAGTTTCCATCACTACCAAAACACCAGCCACAACAACAAGCCCTACCTACACCGTCACAGTCAATTCACGACCTCCACAAAGAGATCAGACACTCTTGGAGGAAACAACCCCAAAACTGGCAAGTCTTACGTCCAGCCCGTAATGTCGCCTTCATCGTTGACGTCGTTTTCGCTGCCCCTGACCCGGACCTCAACAAGCCATCGTCTGCAAAGCAGCTCACCAGCACCTGTAGGTTCGTGGTATTACACTTGACGTACTCATTAGCAAGGGATACCTTGACTACTCTGAATATGTAAGTCATCGAATAACTTATCCTCATTAAATGTTAACATTCAGGCGGACTATTTGTAAAGAATATGAATTGTTGGATTTAGCCACCAAATTAAATGCTTTCTTAATTACAATCAACGAAACTAACCAATAACACCAACCTCCTACTCTCTAACTACAAAACCATTTCTAAACCAAAAGACTCAAAACCAGAGGCATCGCACTCTTACACAAACAGAACTTAGACATTACCCTCATTGACCACAACATACCCACTTACCAAGAACACATACTTTGTAGCATCAAGACTCTGTCACCACCCGACATCACACTGCTAGCGATATACATGTCCCCCTAAACCCCTCCCGACATCATCTTTCTAAAATCAGTCGTTAACACATTTAACAATGTAATCATACTCGGCAACTTTAAAGCGACACACCCACAGATATACAACAAATACACCTGGCAGAATTCGAGCCAACTTCACTCAAACACATAACCTCACTGCTATCAGCGACAATTCACCATCACATTCATATCACAACGGAATCCAGATCATCTTAAACTTAACCATTGTTACGCCTTCATAACCTCAAAAATAACTTTAAAGTGCACGACAACAGCAGAGGAGATCACAATCTCCTATCATTTCAACTCAGCAATCCAAACTGGACCAATCCAATAGAACCACAAACACTTAGGCTTCCAAGCGTTTTTGTTTTTTTTTACCAAGGTCAACTGGTCATCATTCAATCAAATTTACTCTTCCCCAAACCAATGAAACTTACCAATTCCAAAAAAGAAATAGGTTTGGTTTGGTTGGTTTTGAATTTCGCCCAAAGCTACACAAGGGCTATCTGCGCTAGCCGTCCCTAATTTAGCAGTGTAAGACCAGAGGAAAGGCAACTAGTTGTCATCACTCCACCGCCAACTCTTGGGCTACTCTTTTACCAATGAATAGTAGGATTGACCGTCACATTATAACGCCCTCACGGCTGAAAGAGCAAGCATGTTTGATGTGACGGATGTTCGAACCTGCGACCCTCAGATTACGAATCGAGTGCCTTAACCATCTGGCTATGTTAAGCCAAGAAGAAATAGAAAATTACTACCATAAAATTATAAACGTCGTAGCAAAAACAATACATCACGCGGTCCCAACAAAACGAACTCAAACCATACCCAATACCTGGACTTTAATTCCCGAAATACACACCCTCATTACAACTAGACGTAAGCTCCGACGCGAATTCATTAGCACATGTAATTCATCACTAAAATCACAAATAAACTCTGTCAAAAAACAAAATAGAACACCTCATCAGAATGCAGCAAAAAGAAAACTGGAATAGCTTTTGTAACAAACTAGATAACCTCAGACGTGACCCAGCCTCTTTCTGGAAAACATTAACAAGTATTTGCCGTGAAGACACCGACACTGGTAAGATTACATACAGTAGCACCAATGACACCAATGACACCAATGACAGGGAGAAAACCTATCTGTTCGCCGAATATTTTCAACACATTTTCAACACACCAACTTTAACAAACAACACGAGACCAAAATAAATTCTATCATTATAGACATCAGCGAAATTTTTCAATCAACTTTCCAGTCTCCCTTACCCATAACCCCGCCACTCACGATATAACATCCCCAATTACTAGAGCAGAAATTAAGATACACATCAAAAAACTAAAAACAAAGCTCCAAACGAAGACTTCATCCCAAACAGCTTTAAGAAATGTATCCACTGAACTTCTTTCACACATAACTAATTTGTTTAACCTCTCCTTTTTTTGTATAAATACCTTCCACATGTATGGAAATCAGCCATTATCACTCTTGTCCCCAAGAAAGGATACAACTCACAGCGTCCCCAAGAAAGGATACAACTCACAGCGTCCCAACGATTTCAGACACATAAGCCTATTAAATTGCAAGTTACTAGAAAAAATCATCATAGCCAGATTGTTATGGAAATTATAAAACAACAACGTGCTAGTCAATATTCAGAAACAAAAACAGACAAACTGCAGATCTCGTACGCCTTATAGAAACCAGTTCTACAAGGTTTAACAAACTCCAAGCCGCGTTTGCCGTCTTCCTAGACATGTAAAAAGCGTTTGACACTGTCTGGCACAATGGATTAAAATGCAAACTTATGAAATCCAAAGTACCTTCAATTTTCATCAGATGAATTTCCAATTTTCTAGAAAACTGTAAAGCTAAAGTCAGAATCATCTCCAATTTATTCAAATTATTCACCTTTATTGCTGGCGTCCCACAGGGATCAGTTTTAGTCCACTACTGTATACACTAGTGTCCTACCATAACCGTCTGCACAGCTCACAATACGCGGATGGCATTGACCGAAAAGGGGCCCGTTTAACTAAATGTTCTTTTCTGATACCGACTTGCTTCTACCTACATCATGGGCCTTATCCATCTCCATCTCTGTTTTCTTGCCTCGTCAGAAGATCAGATATTTTCATCAGCCCATTTCGCCAAAACAAGACACAACCACTATGTTGCGAAAATACCCGTTACCGTGTATTTTCAATTGTTCAATCTTCGAGCACCCTTGGAGATTAATTGTTTCAAACAATTAATGTTACACAAAATATGTGCCCGAAATGTGTGTGTTTATGTGTCCCAGTTGGCATTTCCAAGATGGTTGTCAAGAAAAAGGAAAAATTCTCACAAGAACTGGAATTCGCACAATATTAGCAGATAAGTATACTAAAGTAAAACCACTGTAGAAATACAATATTAAAATAGACACATATTTGTTTTATCCACGATGTTACCAGAAACTGTTCTTTGTTACTTTCAATTTTATTTTCATGACATGGTGACTATAGCGTTCAATCTGCAATTTGTGGATCGCGGGTTCGAATATCCGTCAACGAACATTCTCGCCTTTTCAGTCTTTGGAGTGTTATTATGTAGGTCAATCCCACTATTCTCTGGGAAACGAGTAGGCGGTGGGTGGTGTTGACTAGTTGCCTTTTCTCTAAGACAGCTAGCGCAGATGGCTCTCATTTAGCTTTACGCGAAATTCGAAGCAAACTCAACTAGTTTACTTTCATACCAGGTTCGAGAAAGAGTGATTGTTTAAAACGTTGCTACATAAAATAAATTTATTTCTATTTAAACGTAGCATTTTTAAAGTGATTTTACCTTAAAAGAAAACAAAAGTTATCACAATTAACTTACTACGAGTGTCATTTTTTTCATAAAAACTGCCATGGAGCGTTTTTCTATGCCAAGTTTCCTTCGAACTGTTCAATGTTTTGAACCAACTTTGAAGCAACGCCAGTACTGAAACCGGGCTCCTACAAGTCTGTAGACATATTGCTCTGCCACTGAAGGAGAGCGTGGGGCACAGAAACTTTTTTCAGCATACTTTAAAGATGTATGAACATGTATTTGTACACTTGTCAGTTCGCCCATCAAATATGGACGGAGGTTATGTTTAGACCTCTGTAAGTGTGTGAGTTTATCAGCAATATTTCTTGAAAAAAGGTTAAATGGATTTAGACTATGAACAAGCGAAGATATGATTATTTTTTTAGGATAAAGGTCACAAAAATACTGGTAAATCCCTATTTGTTAACATGAGGACCGTTTTTCACCAACCTTTTGTCCTATAACTCAGTTAAGAAGATGATTGGGTTTTCATGAAACTTGGTGGACATATGTAGAATATTAGTCCTAGTTGAAAACAATGGACATACAGATATGTATACGTATGTTTTCGAGAACAGAATATAATCAATTCTGCGTGATGAAAGTATGCGCCCCTTTAGTACTTGAACGTTTTGCCTTTGCTGTCTCTGTTCATTTCATTCTCTGCATGATTTTATTGGACCCATTACATTGTACATACTCGATGCATATCTATAATTAGTTGTTGTTAAAAGAAAAGCTACACAATGGGCTATCTGTCCTGTGCCAACCACGCATATTGAAACCCAGTTTTTAGAGTTGTAAGTATATATATTTACTGCTGAGCCATGCTAATGCATGTGGTGACTGTTTAATGTTGGTTATTTGGTTACAAGAAATGTTGAGGTGTAGCTGTTGATATTTAACAGAAAATTGTGTAACTAACCCTGTAAACAAAATGTATTTCAATGTAAACTGTTACTTTTCTTCTCTTTGTAAGAATTTGGCGACGTTTACCTTTGACCGTTTGTAGTAACAACCACAACCCTCTCCAACTGTATATGTAACTTACTTACTCATTTGTTAATTGATTCATTTTATCAATTCATATATAGGATATTGGTTGATATTTATATATTTTTGTTAAAACAATGGCACTAAGAGATGGTGTCACGTGAATATTGTCTGCAGTATTGAATCGATTTTGAAGACGGACATTTCGAGTGTGTTGAGCAAACGTGTATATTTATGGCAACCAACTTTAAACTACTCAATACAACTGCTAGTAAAGGACTAGTTAATAACCTAAAGTTCGTCCGGCTTTGTATGATAAATTATTATTGCTCAGTCACCTTTACTTAATGCGTAAATAATTTAAACTTCCATGTTCACAAAGTACATAACTAAATGACTTTTAAAACCTGCATAAAGCAGTTTAAACGTAAATATTGTATATTATCTAACCATGTATATCTGTCAATAAGCATCTATCTGTGAGTAATGTAATATGGTGATTATCTCATAGTTTAGATATATCGAACTGTTAATCGAAACCAGTCACTTCAGAGTCTGTCATTAATTGACTATTAATTAAGTAGCTGACCATTCAGTTGGTCAACTCCAATATAGGACCTGTGTTTAAGTACTTTGTTCATTGTTGTGTAGAGTGAGCAACCATAGCTGTGTGAATTGTTTCTGTAAAACAGATATCTTTGTGTTCTGTTTTATACTACTTGGCTACTGGTGTATGTTTATTCTGTGTTATGTTTTATACAACTTGGCTACTGGTGTATGTGTTTCTTCGGTGTTCTGTCTTATATTACTTAGTAACTCGGGTACGTGTTTCATCTGTGTTATGTTTTATGCTACTTGGCTACTAGCATATATGTTTCATCTGTGTTATGTTTTATAATACTTGGCTACTGCTGTATGTGTTCCACATGTGTTCTGTTTTATAGAGCATAGTTACTGGGATACTGGTTTCTTCTGTGTTGTGTTTTATAATACTTGGCTACTGCTGTATGTGTTCCACATGTGTTCTGTTTTATAGAACATAGTTACTGGGATACTGGTTTCTTCTGTGTTCTGTTTTATATTACTTAGTAACTCGGGTACGTGTTTCATCTGTGTTCTGTTTTATACTACTTGGCTACTAGCATATGTATTTTTTCTGTGTTCTGTTTGATACCACTTGGTTACTGCTGGATGTGTTTCTTCCATGTTCTGTTTTATACTACATAGTTACTGGGATAAAAGTTTCTTCTGTATTCTGTTTTATACTACTTGAATACTGCTGTATGTGTTCCATCTGTGTTCTGTTTTTATACTTGGCTTCTGGTGTGTGTGCTCCATCTTGACTACTGCTGTATGTGTTCCATCTGTGTTCTGTTTTATTCTGGTGTGTGTGTTTCTTCTGTGTTTATACTACTTGAATACTGGTGTGTGTGTTTATCTGTATTCTGTTTTATACTACCATCTGTGTTCTGTTTTATACTACTTGACTACTGGTGTGTGTGCTCCATCTGTGTTCTGTTTTATACTTCTTGACTACTGCTGTATGTGTTCCATCTGTGTTCTGTTTTATACTTCTTGACTACTGCTGTATGTGTTCCATCTGTGTTCTGTTTTATACTACTTGGCTTCTGGTGTGTGTGCTCCATCTGTGTTCTGTTTTATACTTCTTGACTACTGCTGTATGTGTTCCATCTGTGTTCTGTTTTATACTACTTGGCTTCTGGTGTGTGTGTTTCTTCTGTGTTCTGTTTTATACTACATAGTTACTGGGATAAAAGTTTCTTCTGTATTCTGCTTTATACTACTTGAATACTGGTGTGTGTGTTTCTTCTGTATTCTGTTTTATACTACTTGAATACTGGTGTACGTGTTTCTTCCATGTTCTGTTTTATACTACATAGTTACTGGGATAAAAGTTTCTTCTGTATTCTGTTTTATACTACTTGAATACTGGTGTACGTGTTTCTTCTGTGTTCTGTTTTATACTACTTGGCTTCTGGTGTGTGTGCTCCATCTGTGTTCTGTTTTATACTTCTTGACTACTGCTGTATGTGTTCCATCTGTGTTCTGTTTTATACTACTTGGCTACTGATGTAAGTGTTTCTTCTGTATTTTGTTTTATACTACTTGGCTACTTATATAAGTGTTTCTTTTGTATTTTGTTTTATACTACTTGACTACTGGTATACATGTTTTTTCCGTATTTTGTTTTATACTACATGCCTACTAGTATATGTGTTTTTTTCTGTATTTTGTTTTATACTACTTGACTACTAGTATATGTGTTTTTTCCGTATTTTGTTTTATACTACATGCCTACTAGTATATGTGTTTTTTTCTGTATTTTGTTTTATACTACTTGACTACTAGTATATGTGTTTTTTCTGTATTCTTTATCAGGTTACGTGGTTGCTAAGATGCGCGAGTTCTATTTGTTCAGTCTTAGACTGTTTGGCTGCTAAAATGTGGTTGCATGTTAGCTCATTTTCACCATTTTGTCTATATAAAATTGGTATTAGTCTCTTATATCCAATTTCCTACTTCAAAGCTGTTTCTCACGAGTTGAGTTAGTAAATCAAAACCACCTATGGCGCTGGTGTAAAGCGTTAGATTATTGCAGCAATAAGACTAAGACAGTAGTGCTATTACAATAAGACTTCGAACTAAAACAAACCAGTTTAGTTGTGTAACTGTATTTATTAAAGAGTACGTTACATTGAAGAAGTATCTAATCGCGTTTCATACTCCAAGCTTAGGAACTCACTACATGGAAGGGAAAAAACACAATTTTTTAGCCTATTGACTTTAACTCTGCCGCTGTATAAAATACAGTTTATACAAGGGTTAAGATGTCGAGTTTATACATAGGTTGAGATGTAGGAACGTATTTTATGACAGAACAATTTTTATTTCCTCTCATTATGTTGTCTTCTTTACAAAAACTGTCTACCACAATTTGTTTAATCATCTGAGATCTTTGCATGATCTCTTTGTACAAGTTGTGTTTCTAAAGTCTTCTAATAGTGTTTCCTTCTTGATGTAGTACCGAATACAAAATATTTCACCTGATGGTTATTATTCCAAATACAGTTTTATAAACATTTAGCTTCAATATTTTCATTCGTAACCGACGGCTCACAAAACTGTTTTGAGTTTGTTTATGTTTTTGTTTTGTTTTTCAAGTATAAACCTTCAAGTCATAGCTCCGTCGCCTTTTGACCGATTTGAGATATAATTATAAATTTCGGATCAGGAGGTTACACCCTATCGGTTGATACATTTGGCCAGCCCAAGATCTCATAAGCTAATTTATTATAATCCTACGAATTTCAATTTGAGGGTAGGTTGGTAGAGACCGTGATGAGTAGAACAATCAAACGTCCCTCACACTTGGTGATGTACAAAAATATAACTAATAAAAAGAAGGAAAATGGTCTCATACATTAATTTCCTATTATCTTGTCTTAAAATAAGTTCAAACGCCTCAGCTATTGAGGATTCCCTTCTGTTGTTTTTTTCGTCAACCCTGCTCTGTCCTGTAATTGGCACTTAACTTTCTACTTTCCAACAAAAACGTCATGTCTTTCTTTTCGCTCAGAACAGCTGCTTCTAGAGGGGAAATGCCTGAATAGTCCATGGCATCCGGGGAAGCCCCGACCTTTAATAGCAGCTGGACAATGGGTTTATCGTCGTCCATCACAGCATGGAACAAAGGTGTCTTCCCGCTCTTACCGTCCTGAAAAATATAAACAAGTTCTATTACCGAACCAGGAAGGAATATCGTGGAATGTAACCTCTAAACGTGTTCTGCCTCAGAAGGAATTATACTGGGTAAATGTTTAAAAGACAAATCATGTTTAGCTGGACACGGTCTTCAAAGTACCGAGTATTAATACCACGAGTATACTGCTATAATTCACTAACTTATCAAGGAAGGTGTCTGGAACCGTTGTTGTCTATGCATCATTAAAGATCTATCTTTAAGACATATATTGTTGTTTATACATCACTGAACATCTGTTTATAAGATAATTTTTTTTTATCTATACATCACTCAACATCTATCTATAAGATAAATATTTTTACCTATACATCACTCAATATATGTTAAGTTAAATGTCATTATTTATAGATAAGTGAATATCTAAGTTAAACTAGCCGGTTACCCGTGGCGTCATTGCATTAGATCCACGAGTGACGTTTTAATGACGTCATATCTGCACCTTGACAATGAAGAAAAATAATAAAAGAATAATAATATGTAACGTCAGCCGACTTCTTTTTCAAAAGACTCTTTTAACTTTAAATCTGTTCTTGACCAACTAAACCATAACGCCCTAATGGCCAGTTTAAATGTAATTTCCCTCTGCAGAGAAGTCCCAACTACCGAAACCTGCAAGATAGTTTTAGAATTTTATATCCAAGAGCCCAACCCATTGATACACAAACCCAGCAACCAATTAGCAACCCTTATAGAATTTACTAACTCCAAAACTTACTTTATGTTCAATGACCAAAGCTACCTACAAATAAATGGCCTAAGTATGGGGAATCCTGTGTCACAAGTTCTAGCCAACATTTTCATGACAAACATTGAATTTCAAACGATCAATTCAGTCTTATACCCACCACTATACTGGTACAGATATGTTGACGATACAATTGCTGGATTCACATCTATAGAACACACACTTAGTTGGCCCGGCATGGCCAGGTGAGTTAAGGCGTTCGACTCGTAATCTGAGGGTCGCGGGTTCGAATCCCGGTCGCACCAAACATGCTCGCCCTTTCAGCCGTGGGGACGTCATAATATTACGGTCAATCCCACTATTCGTTGGCAAAAGAGTAGTCCAAGAGTTGGCGGTGGGTGGTGATGACTAGCTGCCTTTCCTCTAGTCTTACACTGCTAAATTAGGGACGGCTAACAGAGACAGCCCTCGAGTAGCTTTGTGCGAAATTCAAAAACAAACAAACAAACACACTTAGTTTTTTTCAATCACGTTAACTCAATACACCCCAACATTAAGTTCACCTGTGAACACGAAAAAACTAATCAAATAGTATTTCTCAACTTCAAGATCACAAGAAAATCCACAGAAAAATCACCCACACTGGACTACACATTCCCTGGGACTCAGTACATGAAGCAAAACAAAAACTCGACATATCAAGAAACCAAATAAACACAACTATAAAACTATGTTCACACGATAAAATTAACGATGAAATCAATAAAATAAAACAACACTTCATGAACATTAGCAAATTCTTCCATAAACTGTTGAAAAATTATACAGAGACACTTAGATCAACAATACAATCAACAACCAGCAAACAATAATAAATACCAAGAAACAACAAAGTACAAAACTATACACTGCTGCATACCATATGTTTTCGACATCAGCGAAAAAATAACCAGCATTTGGAAAAACTTAAAAAAAAAACACAACATTCCAGTAAACACCAAATTTATTTAAAAAAACAGGTACAAAACTAAAGTCCAAACTATGTGAAAACTACACTGACAAACATAACACCAACATAATTCATAAAATACAATGCAACAACTGCCAAGACGTTTATATTGGAAAATCAAGCAGAAAAATGGAAACCAGATTCAAAGAATAGAAGAAAACACCTTCACACGTTTTTGAACACTGTAAGTCAAATAAACACAACATAACCATAGAAAACACACAGATACTAAGTACGGAAACAAATATAAACAAACCTAAAATCAAAGAAGTCCTACTTATACAGCAATTCAAACAAAATAAACCAATATAAAGGAACACCTTTATACCTATACTAATTAATAACCTAACATATACTGCAACGCCCCCTATAATCCCGTATCCGTTTATAATCTCGTTCCTAAGACACGAGCTTGGCAAGGGTCAGTTGCAAACTCTTTTTGTTAACCTAAATGACCTAAGAAGGTCGAAACATTGTTCTCTACTTTGTTTTAATAAAAGTTTTGATACCCATACCAGCCATCTTGAGATACGTGATTTGGTTTTGTGTCAGAGTTCAATATTTTGAAGAATTGAGTTTGACGTGGTTGTAAAAGTTGGCCGTTTGTCAACAGACATTCAGCCGTTTCGTCTGGCTTACCACTATTTGTATTGTCATTATGTTATCTATGTAGTTGTGTTAGATTCATTTTGCAACTGTTGTATAAATGTATTGTTGTATTATTTGCGTAGTGATGTCAGATTCAGTTTCCAACTGTTGTATAAATGTGGTTCTTGTATTATCTATGTAATGATGTCAGATTCATTTTGCAACTGTTGTATAAACGTATTTTGTATTATCTAAGTAGTGATGTCAGATTCATTTTGCAACTGTTGTATAAATGTGGTTCTTGTATTATCTATGTAATGATGTCAGATTCATTTTGCAACTGTTGTATAAATGTGGTTCTTGTATTATCTATGTAATGATGTCAGATTCATTTTGCAACTGTTGTATAAATGTGTTGTTGTATTATCTGTGTAGTGATGTCAGATTCATTTTGCAACTGTTGTATAAACGTATTTTGTATTATCTAAGTAGTGATGTCCGATTCATTTTGCAACTGTTGTATAAATGTATTGTTGTATTATCTAAGTAGTGATGTCAGATTCATTTTGCAACTGTTGTATAAATGGGTTCTTGTATTATCTATGTAATGATGTCAGATTCATTTTGCAACTGTTGTATAAATGTATTGTTGTATTATCTGTGTAGTGATGTCAAATTCATTTTGCAACTGTTGTATATACGTATTGTTGTGTTATCCAAGTAGTGATGTCAGATTCATTTTGCAACTGTTGTATAAACGTATTTTGTATTATCTAAGTAGTGATGTCAGATTCATTTTGCAACTGTTGTATAAACGTATTGTTGTGTTATCCAAGTAGTGATGTCAGATTCATTTTGCAACTGTTGTATAAACGTATTTTGTATTATCTAAGTAGTGATGTCAGATTCATTTTGCAACTGTTGTATAAACGTATTGTTGTGTTATCCAAGTAGTGATGTCAGATTCATTTTGCAACTGTTGTATAAACGTATTTTGTATTATCTAAGTAGTGATGTCAGATTCATTTTGCAACTGTTGTATAAACGTATTTTGTATTATCTAAGTAGTGATGTCAGATTCATTTTGCAACTGTTGTATAAACGTATTTTGTATTATCTAAGTAATGATGTCAAATTCATTTTTCAACTGTTGTATAAATGTATTGTTGTATTATCTATGAAGTGACGTCAGACTCGGTTTCCAACTATTATATTTTATCTTGTGTTTGTGTTATATATAAAAAGTGTAGTGGTATCTGGTTTACTAATGTTACATTTAACTTTATGCTTAGTTATATTACAGCGTTTCTCAGTGATATAACTTTGGTTCTCATCAAGTGAATACTTCTTTCATAGATAGTAATGCTGACTGGTTGCGTCATATACTAGAAGGTAACATTGTATTTTACGTCTTATTTTACGCCTGTAGTTTTATAGAACTAATTTCAGGTTCAGCCTTATATGAATTAGTATCGTCTGTAAACATAGACTTATTACTACCTTTTTTTTTATTTACATTATCGTGGAAAGCTTATATATTTATGTGGAAAGTAACACAGTTTAGCAAATAATACTTCTTACATAGATAGTATTATTTGCTAAACTGTGTTACTTTCCACATAAATATATAAGCTTTCCACGATAATGTAAATAAAAAAAAAGGTAGTAATAAGTCTATGTTTACAGACGATACTAATTCATATAAGGCTGAACCTGAAATTAGTTCTATAAAACTACAGGCGTAAAATAAGACGTAAAATACAATGTTACCTTCTAGTATATGACGCAACCAGTCAGCATTGCATAAAGAATATGTAGACACATATTTAACGATAATATGTAATCGATAAAAAAGTTTCATATCACGTCACAAGTTGTTTACCGATAGCAAGTACTTAAGGAATTATGTGTCACCTACCTGTACGTCCACATCACAGTTTGCTTTGACTAGACTTTTGATCACAGCAAAAGCTCTGTTTCTCACAGCGATATGCAATGCTGAATAGCCTGAAAATATACCACAGACTAAACAACGCCATATTTTAATGATGCAACTCATGTAAATATTCTTCAAAGTAAATCACAGTAAAGGGACATTATAACACTTTAAGTCTATTAAAGTAACTTATCAACACTCTAAGCCTATTAAAAGACGTTGTTAACACTATGAGTCTGTTAAGCCAAAATGTAACACTGTAAATCCACTAAATAATGTTGTAAACTTTTTAAGTCCACTAAACAAAGTTGTAAACAGTGCAGATTTATGAAAGAATATTGTAAAAACTATAAATCTGTTGTAAACATTGCTTGTCTAGTAAGTTAAATTACGCTTCAAACACCGAGTTTATTAAAACATTTTGTAAATGCTACAAGTTTATTAAGTAATATTAGAAACACTAAATCTATTAAAGTATGTTGTAAATGCTACAAGTTTATTAAGTAATATTAGAAACACTAAATCTATTAAAGCATGTTGTAAACGTTACAAGTTTATTAAGTAATATTAGAAACACTAAATCTATTAAAGCATGTTGTAAAAGTTACACTTTATTAAGTAATATTAGAAACACTAAATCTATTAAAGCATGTTGTAAAAGTTACACTTTATTAAGTAATATTAGAAACACTAAATCTATTAAAGCATGTTGTAAACGTTACACGTTTATTAATTAATATTAGAAACACTAAATTCATTAAAACATGTTGTAAACGCTACAATGCAGTTATTTATTAATTGTCCGTTAAATCATACTCCACTAGTCCAACTGAGGCACAGCAATATGTCTGCGATTTACACTGCTTAAAACCGAGTCTCGATACCCGTGATGGGCAGAGCACCTATAGCCCATGGTATAGCTTTGTGCTTGACTTCAAACATACTCCACAAAAACTGAAAATGTTACGATTTAACATATAAAAGTACATGATATGTTAAATAATTTATATAATATAGAGAACATGATCTGCAAAAGAAAGTTCTCGTCACTTTTAAACGAATAAATATTGTAATGCTTCATACCAGGTATTCTTGAGGGATTCACATTATGCTTGCAAGTTTATGTCTGACATTAGTTTCATAACATATCTACATGTAACTGATCATGTCGCTCTTGGCCGGATGGCTGAAACTCGTTAAAACGTAGGAATCTTTTTACAAAGTTACATACTGTAAAACATGAATCGTTATATTGTGTAAGCAGGCGGTAATAGAGAGACTCGTACAAAGCGACTTGGGATGGGTGTTACTCATGAGTTACCACATAAGGAACTCGATCCGACTATAAAAGTAGGGTGGGTGTCCACTAAATTTTCTCTTGTTTTTAGACTTCTCTCCGCTTTTGGTCTTGCTCTGTTCATTCAACAACGACTTCGAGTCACAAGGTAATTAGAAAACAATCGGTTTACATTTAAAACTTTCAGCATTGTGAAAAGAAAACATGTTACCCGTTTACTTGTGTTTGATTGGTTGTTTTTGTTCACTTTATCCGACGTTTGTCAGCTCTAAACCTGCATTTTGTCAATACCTTTTGACTACCTATTGGTTATCTGAACACCACGCCGCCACCAATTAACAGTAGATATGTAAAAAAGCATTTCACCGACTGTACATAATATAGGTGTAATAGCATAACACTGACGTAACATTAGAAGCATCAAGTTAACATCCAATGCAGACGATAGAACATCATCTAGTTTGCGTGACACATTGCTTCAACAAATTAAACGTCAACTTATTTTAACTGTTCTCAATAGAACGCAGCACTTGCATTTGTTGTAAGGAAAAAATATTAACCATTAGATACATACCCCCCTCACGTCAATTAAATATTCTATTTTGTAAACAGTTGGATATTTTGGAATAACTAAAACCTAAAAACACATGGTCTTACATACATCTGTGTTATTTTACCGAAACACACATGGTCTTACATACATCTGTGTTATTTTACCGATCTAAAATAAAGAAGATGAATTGCATTGCAATTCTAACAAGTATCAGTGTTTTCACTTGATCGCAAACGTTGTATGTAGCTTAAAGTTTTGTATATGTTGATCAGAACTAAAGAATATATAAACACATAGAGTCTGGTTTCGTACCGTCGTTATCATATGAGACTAGAATATCACGTGTAGATCTGTTATTAAGAAGAACCCGCAAACATTCCAACTGATTGTATTTGACCGCTAGGTGCAAAGACGTGTTTCCATGACGATCTCTTAACTTAGGAGAAGCGCCCTCTTCCAGTAAAATCTCCACAAGGTGTTGATTGCCTACAATTACCGCTAGATGCAGAGAAGTCTGAAAAACAAAGTTCAAAATTAATTCTGTATAGAAAGTATTCACTGAGATTGATTACTTTAAATTCAGTAATATCTGAAGAAATACCAGGAAACTGAGTGATAGATCGAGTCGTGAAAACAAAGAAACTACATATTATTAGGAGGTTAGCGTGCCGGGCTATGAATCTGAGGTTCTACGATTCGCGTCATGCTTCTCCAACTTATATTTTCTCGCATTCTGGAGCTGTGAGCGCGTTACAAGAGTATCGGTCAAACACTACTATTTGATTAGGGTAGCCCTATAATTAATGGTTGATGCTATTGATACTTTGTCTTTCATCAAATCTATCACAAATGTCCCTCGTGTAGTTTTGCATTATAATCCAGAAAAAAAAAAATGTAAGTATTAGAAGAGACAAATGTTACTGACGGTCAACAAAACGTGGTCCCAACAAATATAACTCACGAGCAACAGAACGTGGTGCTAACCAAATGTTACTCACGATCAACAGAACGTAATTCTAACAAATGTTACTGACGGTCAACAAAACGTGGACCCAACAAATATAACTCACGATCAACAGAACGTGGTGCTCACCAAATGTTACTCACGATCAACAGAACGTGGTTCTAACAAATGTTACTCACGGTCAACAGAACGTGGTGCTAACCAAATGTTACTCACGATCAACAGAACGTGGTTCCAACAAATGTTACTCACGATCAACAGAACATGGCTCTAACAAAAGTTACTCACGATCAACAGAACGTGGTTTTAACGAATGTTACTCACAGTCAACAGAATGTGGTTTTAAAAGCTTTGGAAAATTTGTTATTAAGCGAAAATGTAAATGAATCCAATCAATGCGTTTGTTTGTTTTTTTAGAATACCTATTGAATTTCACAAAAAGCTAATCGAGGGCTATCCGTCCATAATTTTGAAGTGATAGACTAGATGGAAGGCAACTAGTTAACACTATCCATCGCCATCTCGTAAGCTACTTTTTTCATCAAGGAACATCAGGATTCATCGTGACATTATAACAATCCCATGACTAAAAATGCTAGCGTGTTTGATGGCAAGATTCGAACCCGAGACTAGCAGGTTATGGGTTCAGTGCCCTAACCGCCAAACTATGCCCGGGTCCTATAAATCTCTTGAACTGTTATGTTAGAGTTTCTTCACCACTAACGATTTAACAACAGAATTTATGAAAAACAACAAGGGTGATTTTTAGACTAGCTACGTCACAGAATACGTTATTTATCGGAAAGTCCCGTGTATATGAATGTTAAGGATATTAAAAGAAAACAATAAATTCGCGCACTAGTTTGGAGAACTTCAGTTTTATAACACAGTGTCGACTTTATGAATACACTGGAACTACACAAAGAAAACAAAGGTGAGGGTGATGTAGTCTTTATATGCATTTATTAATGTCCGAGCATCTGTTTGATGTGAGCTTTCCTATGAGTTACGGTTTAGTTCATTATCAAAATTACTTTGTAAATACCATTATCATGACAGGAAGTCAGGCTTAGTGTATGTGCATATATACTCCTCTCAAGTTCAAAAGGTCCAGTTTTCTCGGTGTCCACATTAAATAACAGTTCCATGGGAGCAACAAAGGCCCCTTTAGTGAAAGCACTTTTAGTGGGTGAAACATCTATTGTTGAAATATCTACTGTTAAAATATCTACTGTTGAAACATCTACTGTTGAAATATCTCTTGTTAAAACATCTATTGTTGAAACATCTACTGTTGAAATATCTATTGTTGAAATTTGATTGTTGATTTAAAACAAACTGTAAATTTTCAGTAACACATAGCGTTACAGAATAAGATATTGTGGATTGTAATACAAAGCTATATAAAAAGCTATCTGTGCTCTGTCGAAACACGGATTTCAGCATTTTAAGTCCGGAAACTTATCGCTGATCCAACGGAAGAAAGAATATTTATTATTAATATAAAGTGTGAAGGCTATAGCTACAAACATTTACAAACGTTGTTGAACAATATATATGTAGAAACGGCTGGTATGGGTAGAGAAAGCACTATGTAGAGGAGCGAACCTTCTTCGGTTATCGTCAGGTTCACAAAAAAAAAAGGATGAGGTAACTGACCGATAGCTGACCACATGTTTGAAGGGGGTTATGTAATTGAGTGTAGGAATGTAGAGGGCGTGCTTAGATGTTGAATTATATTTATTAATATAGGTATGAAGGTGTTCCTTTGCATTGGTTATTTTGGGCTTGAGTTGTTGTATAAGTAAGCCTTCTTTAATTTTGAGTTTGTTTCTTTATTTAGTATTTGGGTGTTTTGTATGGTTATGTTGTGCTTATTTGATTTGCAGTGTTCGAAAACGTGTGAAGGTGACTTTTTGTGTTCTTTGAATCTGGTTTTCTATTTTTCTACTTGTTTCTCTAATGTAGAAGTCGTTGTATTTTATAAATAATGTTGGTGTCGTGTTTGTCAGTGTAGTTTTTACATAGTATAGACCTCATTTTTGTATCTGGTTTTTGAATAAATTTGATATTTTGTTACTAGTTTTTGCCAAATGTTGTTTATTTTTCTGCTAATGTCAGGAATATATGATATGCAGCAGTATATGGTTTCGTGATTTTTTAAATCATAAGGTATATTTACTTTTGTTAGTTGATTTTGCTTTTTGTCTAAATGTGTACGTATAATGTTTTCAACGGTTTTTGAAGGAAATTTGTTGATGTTGATGAAGTCTTGTTTTATTTTGTTGATTTCATCGTTAGTTTTATCAGGTGAACATAGTTTTGTAGCTGTGTTTACTTGGTGCCTTAATTGTTGAGTTTTTGTTTTGTTTCATGTGCTAAGTCCCAGGGAATGTGTAGTCCAATATGGGTGATTTTTCTGTAAATTTCTGTTTTGAATTGTGTATCGGTTCTTGTGATCTTGAGGTGGAGAAATACTATTTGGTTAGTTTTTTTTACTGTTCACAGGTGAACTTACTGTTGGGATGTATCGAGTTAACGTGATTGAAAAACTAAGTGTGTGTTCTGTATGTGTGAACCCAGCAATTGTATCATCAACATACCTGTGCCAGTATAGTAGTGGTTGTAATGCTATGTTTTTTTCATTTTCACGGGTTGTTGAACAATATTATGTTATTAAACACAGACATATATCTTTTCTTCTTTTTCATTTATTAAAAATAATTTTGATGCTATTTTTTTCGTGGTTGGAAATTTATTTCCCTACGATGTCTATACGATATTTCGTTCGTTGTTCATTCAACGATAACCGGTGTGGTTATCGCAGTGGATGCACAGTTTGGTTTGTTTTGAATTTCGCACATAGCTACACGAGAACTATCTGTGCTAGCTGTCTCTAATTTTGCAGTGTAAGGTTAGAGGGAAGGCAGCTAGTAGTCACAACTGACCGCCAACTCTTCGGCTACTCTTTTACCAACGAATAGTGGGATTGACTGTCACATTATAACGTTGCCACAGCTGAAAGGGCGAGCATATTTGGTGGGACGGGAATTAGAACCCGCGACCCCCAGATTAAGAGTGGAGTGCCTTAACCAAGTCGGGCTGGATGAATGGTAGACCAAAGTCCTACATCTTAGAACCAGAAGAACAGTATTGTGTAGCACGGAAAATACAATAAAATACAATAAAATACACACACACTTGTATTATTGTGTCAACTACACATTCTAACAGAAAAAAATAAACCTTTTTACATTCTATATCGAGAGAAGAATATCTAGCTATATTATTCTATTAACTACATATTATAACATCAAAAAATAAAACCTATTGTTTTATGCAAGAAGGGAGTATATACATATATTTGTTTTCATTACAGACCAAAACTCACTTCAATCGCACCTAAACAATTCGTACCAGTTACAGCTATCTCTCCGCGAGAGAGATAATCTAAACTAAACTAAAATATAAGTACATTAACAGCATGAAAGTCGTCCAGTTTGTTGGAATGATGACAGATACAGTAATTATGAGACGGAAAGAATAAAAGAAACTCCATACCATTCCAGTGTCGAGAGATATATTACCATATACGTAACTTTGGGGAATCCCTGTGCCTGATAAGATATTATTGCGTTTGGTTAAGCTTTTTTCATAAATAATACAAGGTTTTCCTTAAAGAAACAGAGTTCATATTTGTTTTACATAAGTTATTTACCGAAAACAAACGTGTTTCACATTTGTCTGTATAAAAGGTGTTTACTGAAAACAAACAAATTTCACATTTATCTTTATGTAAGATGTTTACGCTAAATAAAAGGATTTCAGATTTATCTGCATATAAACTGTTTGCCCTCAGTAAAAGAGCTTCACATTTATCTGCATATAAACTGTTTGCCCTAAATAGAAGGATTTCACTTTTTTCTGGATATAAGAAGTTTATCCTTAATAAAAGGATTTCGCATTTATCTGCACATAAAGTATTTGTCCTGTGTGTGATAATGGTGTAGTAAAGAAACAAAGGTCATGTGGTCCAGCCCTATATCGCAATGTGGAAATAAATCACCAGTAGGTATGTTTACCTGATGTAAATAATTGAACATATCTATAGAGGCTCCTACGCACTTCATTAAATAACACAACCTCTTGACCAATAGAACATCTTCAT
The DNA here is from genome assembly GCF_004210375.1 of Tachypleus tridentatus. Lineage (NCBI taxonomy): Eukaryota > Metazoa > Arthropoda > Merostomata > Xiphosura > Limulidae > Tachypleus > Tachypleus tridentatus. The sequence goes on from NC_134836.1 coordinate 49,374,132, forward strand.
GAACTGTGGCGATGTGCAGTGCCCTGCAGATGCAAAACATAAACAAACATTTTAATACAATACCTAACCTATTTAAAGACAACCAGAATATTTTATGTTAAAAACTAAATATACCACACTAGTGTAAGAGTAATAATTTTAACGCGTCAAAGAAAGTAAAGTTTTAGGTCGGTGATCGTGTTTTCACCCTATTATTACATTAAATGGTTACTTTTTTAAATTGGTTTTCAAATAAGACATTTGACAACAAAGTTTTAAGAACTACTTTTCCAATCCAGATAGAAATAAAAAGACTTTTAACCTCAACTGATTTCGAAGAATCATTAATGCGCTTTGTTTGTTTGTTTTAATTTCGCACGAAGCTACTCGAGAGCTGTCTGCGCTAGCCATCCCTAATTTAGCACTGTAAGACTAGAGGGAAGGCATCACTACCCACCGCCAACTCTTGGGCTACTCTTTTACCAACGAATAGTAGAATTGACCGTCACATTATAATGCCCCCAAGGCTGAAATGGCGAGCATGTTTGGTGTGACAGGGATTCGAATCCGCGACCCTCGAATTACGAGTCAAACGCCTTAACCCACCTGGCCATGCCGGGCCCGATCATGTGCTACTGGTCGGATAAAGCCCCATTGACGAAACATTGACTGGAATGAAAAGCTTTTATTATTATCTGGAGAAGAAAGATATTTTTTAAAACTCTACTACCAGTATGTTTAAATCCCATCAATATGCACTAAAAATGGTGAATTCCAAATGTGTATTTAAAAAAATATTTGAACACTCTGAAACAAATAAATTTGATTAGTATTTTAGCATGTGGGGTTAGCCCTAATCTAAATGTGAGTCTATCAAATACTCATGGAATTATGACTAAAAGTGTAGTGAAAAATTAGAGTAACCAACTTATATCTCTAAGCATTATAATCCTTGGTCTATACTATAAATATGTTTTTCGGTCTTTGGTGATGTGATTAATGCGAGACAATGTTACTTCTGACAAATGTATGCTTAAAAACACATTAATTTTATTTCTGGATAACTTAATGTTTCAAGCAAACACCAGCTTTTACAGAAAACAGTTGTTAATGTAACAAATGATTTATTTAAACTGTTCCGACCACAATGATTCTTGTAACCCGTTTAGCCTGAACTTATTTCCCAAACATCACACATAACATATATCGAACACCAATAGGCCTGGCATTGTCAGGTGGTTAAGGCACCCGACTCGTAATCCGAAGATCGCGGATTCAAATCCCCGTCGCACCAAACATGCTCACCCTTTCTTCCGTGGTGGTGTTATAATGTCACGGTCAATCCCACTATTCGTTAGTAAAAGAGTAGCCCAAGAGTTGGCGGTGGGTGGCGAAGACTAACTGCCTTCTCCCTAGTCTTATACTGCTAAATCAGTGACGACTAGCCCAGATATCACTCGTGTGGCTTTGCATCAATTCCCTGATGGCAAATTAAAATTATTCCAAGAACTTATTTGTTTGTTTCAGTGCAACGCCAACATTTTTAGCGTTGTAAGTCCATTGAGGACATGAAGAGACCTAATTTTAACTAATGTACTGACTTACTTAGTATTTATAGATATATAAAATTAAGAATACACATAATATTTTATGAAAAGAAACGATTTTCTGAAAATATCTTACAAATGACTATAATCACTTCGAACTGAAGATATCGTTTCAATATTAATATAATGAATATTTTGATATCCGATATTCTTTATCATTAAGTTATATTATCTTCATCTTTGGTAATAGTGTCATTAACAATAATTGGATGAAATATACAGTGTGTATAATAAGTTTATTGTAATTATTTCTCTATTTTATTATGAGGATTTTTTTTTTTTTATCTAAATGTGCGAAGTTAGGACTAACGTGGTCGAATCTTGTGAGAAATTAATGAGATTACGGTCGAAAAATGTAACTAACATCGATATAGCCAGCTGATGAATCAATGCATTCTAATCATTGTTGTATGGCAATGTTAGGCTGGGGTGTTCGATTCACCACATCAATAAGCGGGTTAATACTTAATTAGCCCTAACCAGAAGTTAATTATAATGCACTAATTGACCTCGATTTGTAGTAAGTTTCTACAGCTTGTTTCCAATCAAAACAACAAATTTTGGACGTGTTCTCTCAATAATTACTGTCGGGCTTTTGTATCAGACTACACTGTGACATTGAGTTAATATCTATCATAAGAATATGTTAAAATTAAATGGTTTCTTGAACGTATTACAAAACTATTGAAAAGTCTATTTGTAATTTTATTTTATAAAACAGTCACCTTTCTCGTACTTTTTTTAACCAATTAATAAATATAAGAGACCTACCTGTCTCCATCCTCATCGGCCATTATGGAGTACTGAACATCAAGGCTGTGTCGTTCCTCGAAACTACTTTCAGCCCTCTCTCCAGTGACGTATTTCTTAGGGTAGAATTTTATCAGATTTTCAAAGTTCTTGTCTTGAATGAGATTGTTCGAATCTGACCAATAAACGTTTGATACCTCTGATGTTTTCTGGCTAGCATTTTTTATCTCGTAAAGTTCGCATGACAGTTTATTCAAATCTTGAGGTATACCCATGTCTTCAAGAAAGGTGTCATTAAGCAGCGTAGATTCACAACCACGAACAGAGTGGCCAGTGTCAGACAGACTGATGTACCCTGAATCTTGAGTAACTACGGGATGTAATTTACACGTAGGGCTGTTTTTTGTTTCGAAATAGGAAAGACCCTGGCGAAGGCAATGACTGTGATTTGAGTTAGGTGAATCAATAGGATTATTTTGGTCAAGTTCATGATTGTCTTTTTTTAGGCATTCACTGAGCACACTTGAGCCTCCGTCACAAAAACTCTCAGTACTGAATGTGAATGTATTTAAATGAAGGTTTGTTTCATTTGATTCAGAAAAACGTCCTCGCATGTGGCATGAGTAATGTGGCAGAGAGCCTCCTGCTGGCGCCAAAGATCGTTCTTTTGGGGCACCTTCAAGTAGTTCCGATATCACTTTTGATTGTGTTGTTGGTGCGAAACCTTTTTCGCCGAACTGGAAATCTGTTATTGAACGGGTTTTCACTAACGTTCTCATAAATTTGGTTCCACTTAACTCGTGATTAAAGATGGTCCTATTTTCGGTATTGTGCTTCCGTTTTGAATCACGGGGAAGATATTTGGCAGCGAATGGAATCTGGGAAGGGCCATAGACTTCATTTGTTCCACACGATTCCGGTTCGGCTACCTTTGGTTGCCCACGTTTAATCCCTTGGGTATCGAATTTCTTGCTAGAGGCGGCCATTAGTAAAGCTACAATAGTAGGGATAAAATACACGGGAAATCCCACACTTTTTATGGTACTAGTGCCAACTGTGCAATGTGTAAAGTTTAGTACATATGGAATGCCTCCTGTGACTAGAAAATAGTGGAAATACATGTTGTTTGTATCATGCAAATATCCAAATAGAGAACTACCAGTTTTATCATTTTACATCAGTCAAAAAACACTGTTATTCAGTAATAAAAAAGCAATAAAAATTACTATAGCTTGTTTATTGTTAAGTACAAAACTACGCAATGAGTTTTGCCCACTGCAGGTATAAAAACCCGAGTTTTAGCATTATTATCCCTCAGGAAGGGAAAGTTGCAGTAGTAAATTGACAAACAATGACTTATAAGCATGACCAGGTGGGTTAAGGCGTTCTACTCGTAATCTGAGGTACGCGGGTTCGAATCCCCAACGCACCAAACATGCTCGCCCTTTCATCCGTGAGGGCGTTACATTGTTACGGTCAATCCCACTATTCGTTGGTAAAAGCGTTGCCCAAGAGTTGGCGGTGGATGGTGATGACTAGCTGCCTTCCCTCTAGTCTCACACTGCTAAATTAGGGACAGCTAGCGCTGATAGCCCTCGAGTAGCTTTGCGTGAGATTCAAAACAAACAAACACACTTACAAGCATACTAAATATATTTTGTATGCAGCATGTACTATGTGTCCTGAAGAAAGCAAATCAATATTCTACGTCAGCGTTTCTGTTTCCGATTTTACACCTTTGTTGAGAAAGAAGAGAAATCTGTAACACATATATGTAAACGAATATTTTGTTGAATGTTCTAAACACATATACAAATCGTTATGCTTATAAATCATTGTTTGTCGGTTTACTGTTAATCAGTGTAATATGCTTTCATACACAAGATAAGACGTACTTCACTGAGCGAGCTTTTTCGTTATTATTATTTAGAAATATTAAAGGAAACAATTTGAAGAGGAATCACCTATTTAGTTGTCACTTCGCTGATAGCCTGGTGCACTCTTGGACTCTGAAGGGTTGCGGTCAATTTCGGTCATTCACCTATAATTTCAACTACGTTCTTCGAGTTACAAAACAAATCGTGCTTACTAGCTACGGAAGCATAGAGACTCACTATTAATTACTTATTTTCTCTCGTTTTAAAAATTGTAACTCCTTTTCAAGACGTAACTATGAACTGGATACATAAATGTAAACCCATATTGATTAACATCAATCAGAACGAAGCTTTGCTCACAAAAAGAATGCTCCAAAACTTAAACTTTAAGATTTAACTTGCGTTAGAGTTTAATAAATAGAATTTGAAAATCACAAACTAAATACGAATAAAACGTCACTTCTTGTGCTCTATGTTTTCCTCCGCTACTTTTCATCAGCATTGAATTAGCTCTTCCTCATTAGATTCTCGTTCTAATGTGCAATACAGTCTTGACCAATAACTGTACGTGTATTATGGATTTCCCAGTGTAGTGGTGAAGTGATATCGTTGGATAAGGCAAAGAAGACTCCTGATTGGTCGATTAGCATCGTTAAATGCTTACGTCCCTTTGCTCAAAAACCTGTACTAGATTCACTGCGAAAGTCGTATAATTATTACGTCACTGATGTAACCCAGGACTGAACAAGGTATAATTATAACCTTGTTGGGTTTAAAAAATAGTATTGAGTTGTCACTTACCTGAGACCTGCTATTTTACGTTTTATGTAGAGAGAAATATCCAATTGACTAGGCCCTGCTTGATCTGGCGATAAGAGACGCTTGACTCGCGATCTGAAGGCCATGGATTCGAATCTTCAACGCTGAATATACTCGTCCTTTATATTGTTCACGAAGAAATATCTGTCGACCCCAAACTCGATGAGATTAAGTACAAAATAAAAGTGTTGATTAATAAAACTAGTTTCAGCAAGTATTCAAAGTATTTTTTAATGACAATACTTAAAACATTTGAACTTCGCGCAAAGTTACACAGGCGATATCTGCGTCAGCCGTCCCTAATTTAGTAACTCTTGAGTTACTCTTTTACCAACAAACATATAACAAACTTATAACATCCCCCCCGCCTGTAAGGGCAAGCATGTTTGATGCTACGGTGGTTCGAACCCGCGATCCTCGGATTAAGAGTCGAGTGCCTTAACCACCTGTCCATGCCCGGCTGTTAGTTAAAAGTAATTTAATCAAAATTTGAATAACATCAACTAAATTTATATAAAAGAATTGGTTACTTCCTTAGCTCAACCTGAGAGAGATAAAACAAATTTATTTATTCGTGATTTTAATACCTTTCAACAGCAAATAGGAAACTTTCAATTAATAACAAAATATGAGAAAAATAAGAAAAAAATTGGCCGCATTTTTATTTTTACTGGATTATTTATTTTATTTTATTTTTTTGAATTTCGCACAAAGCTACACGAGAGCTATCTGCGCTAGCCGTCCCTAATTTAGCAGTATAAGACTAGAGGAAAGGCAGGTAGTCATCACCACCCACCGCCAACTTTTGGGCTACTCTGTTACCAACGAATAGTGGGATTGACCGTCACATTATAACGCCCCCACGGCTGAAAGGGCGAGCATGTTTGGCGCGATGGGAGTGCGAACCCGAGACCCTCAGATTACGAGTCGCACGCCTTAACATGCTTGGCCATGCCGGGCCATTTTTACTGGAAGCAGTTGTATCCACAAAAATACGCCGATTATTAGAAATACACTTTAAATTTTTTGATAATGTACAAAAAAACAAACTAAACTTACACGTTAAGATTTTATATTTAAAAATACAACAACTAATTTTATTGTTTCAGTTTTCTTCTAGTTTGAGCTTTCTTTTTCTTTTTCTGCACACAACAAAAATGAATTAATTCTCGAATCGCTAGAACAAGATAAATTAAATTATTCTTACGTATGTGTGTGTGTGTTTTTTAGAGTAAAGCCACAGAGGGCGATCTGCTCAGTCAACAGAGAGGAATCGAACCGCTGATGTTAGCGTTGTAAAATCCGTAGACTCACCACTGTACCAGCAGGGTATTAATTATTCTCATACCTCGGTCATACTGTAAGGATTGCACCATTTCGCTCTAACAAAAAATGTTGCACAAATCCCTTCAATTCACCAAAATCAAATATTTTTTTCCAAAAACTTTACTATCTGCGAATCCTTTCAGCCGTGGGGGAGTCATAATGTACGATCAATCCTACTATTTGTTGGTAAAAGAGTAGCCCAAGAGTTGGCAGTGGGTAGTGATAACTAACTGCCCTTCCTCTCGCCTCACACTGCTAAATTAGGGACGGCTAGCGCAAATTTCCCTCGTGTAGTTGTTCGCGAAATTCAACAAACAATACTACTTGCGAACAACCAATTTTCCCAATACACATAACTGAGACAAACACAAGACCTATCACAAACTATAAGAACACGATAATAACGAAAGAAATATCCCTACAAGAACTACTTGAAGCAATAAAAAACACAAAAACAAATCTCCGTGTGAAGATGAAATACAAGCTATCCTTCTAAAAATGGGCACTCCAAAATTGTTTGACCACCTAAAAACACTTATTAATCTATCTCTATCCTCAGGATACATCCCAGTTTCTTGGAAGCTCGCTAATATATTAATGTTCCATAAGGAAGGAAAGCCAGCAAATAAACCTGATAGCTACCGACCAACCAGCCTAACCAGCTGTGTAGGCAAAATTCTTGAAAGAATAATCAGTAATAGACTTTCCACACTCTTGGAGATAACATCAAAATTACCAAAAGAACAAAATAGATTCAGGAAATTTAGACAAACGACAGATCATTCAATTAGATTAACCGAAACTATAATAAATAACTTCAATAAAAAAGAATGCACTGTCGCTTGCTTCCTTGATATCGAGAAAGCATTCGACACTGTATGGCACGATGGTCTAAGGTTCCGATTGAATGAAATGGAACTACCGCGAGGAATTATTCGCTGGCTATCTAACGTCTTTGAAAATAGAAATTGTAGCGGGAATGTAGAGGGTACCTTTTCTGAGTACTTTACTCCTGAAGCTGGTGTCCCTCAGGGAGGGGTAGTTAGCCATATACTCTTTATCATGTATGTAAACAATATGCCACTGAAGGATCCAAATCATGGATTCTCTTCACAGTTCGCAGATGATGTGGCAGTCAGGAAAAGTGCCGCAACACCCACGATAGCAGCCACTAACATACAACCACAACTAAACAGAATAAGTGAATACTGTCAAAAATATATAATAAAAATAAACACAGCAAAAGCATAACTCGTAGTCTTTACGAAATTGACAAAACACGAAACAAAAACAGCCAGAAATATATATGAATGGTACACTACTTCAGACTGCCCCATCGGCAAAATTTTTAGGTCTGACCTATGATTCAAAATTAACTTGGATTAATCATGTCAACGAAATTAAAAAAAAGTCTGGCGAAGAACTAACTATGCCAGGAGTCCAACTGGTAAAAACAGTAGAGCATCTACACATAACATACTAAAAATCTATAAAACATACATTAGACCAGTAATAGATTATGCAGCTCCATCATGGATAACTGTAAGCAATGAAATAATTAAAACCAAACTACAAACAATCCAAAACACACTCCTTACAACAACATACAGAGTTCCAAGAACTATATCATCTCAGTTCATTCACAAATATTCGAACATACCATCCATACCAGATAGACTCCTACATAGTACAATAATGTTCTTCCATGAAAATTGGATGAAAAACGAATTACTATGCGAAATAGATAGGTACTTCATACATGATAAAGTTAGTCCTAAACATCTCTCCCCAGTCAATTTATATTTCAAACATAAAAATAAAATAAATAAACAAAAATGATAAAAAATAATTTTAAAAAAGTGCCACCAACAAACTTGACATTCTGCTGATAGAGCAAAATAACAACTATATATGTACCACAATATATGGACATTGACCTGAAAAGGATCAGAATAATATTAAGTTCACTCTGACCTAAAAACAAAATAATTACAAACTTCAATACTGCAAGACCACGGGAAGGAGAAAGAGGTCAAAGAGAACCTGACCCTCCAGGGTATGAACATATCTTACCCAAATACCGAGAGAGAGAGAAGTTTCGAACGTAAACTTTGATTTCTCGGGTCAAGATCACCTGTGGTGTTTTTCCACATTCACCACAATTCTTGGAAAAGGCTTGAATTGTTAAATAAATAAACACATAAAAACTACACATAGGCGTGTAAAGGAACTTAAATCTCTTACAGTGTATGAGAGGTTTACGCAGAAATGTGTGAACTCTATTTTAACTGTATGAAATATTTCTACTTTGCTATTAAACTAGAAATAGTTCCAACTAAAGGGTTTTCCATATAATATGTGGATTTTCCTTAAAAATTGTGCAATACTTTAATTTCTATTTTCTGCCCCCGCCCTCCCCAGTTGGCTTATAATGCTAAAGATCTGGTTTTGATACTTGCGTTGGGCAAAGCACAGGTAGCACGTTGTACAGCTTTGTGCTTAACAAGAAATAAACAAACCATTGAAATGTCTTAAACCCCAATGTTTCAAGTAGCTTACTGCCTAATTAGATATATATTAATTAATTTTAAACGCCATATTTGTTGAATTATCAAAACAAAAATAATGACTTTCAACTAAGTCGATGCACTTATTTTCCTTCTGGTCGTATGACTAAGACCGTATGAAAAGACCCATACCTCACAAATCTATATAAACAACTGCTGCTCGGGGCGATGTTTCAAAAGAAGTTTAGACCTTTGCCTTCACATAAAACAAAAAGTTAGTTTCCCAACAGGTCTTGCGATAAAGAGACACAGTGTGGGTGGAAACAAACACGGTTTAATTTAATATAAAACAAACATAAAATTTATATACTATTTATTTATAAACTTTTATATGCTACGCCCAATCTCATCAATGATGGCACATTGAGAGAGACCTTGCTTTTGCAGCTCGACAATTCTGTCACATTCAAACTCTATCAACGTTTTAGCCTTTGCCATGTTTTTACCCAATGTACCACAAGAGATGTCAGTGGGAGATGTTGACAACGCTAATGCTTGAACACAAATGACTAAATTTCGAGTAACGCTTCATTTCAGTATGGTCTTAACCTTTTGACCAGCTAGTATTTAGGCTAACTTCACAGTGTTCACATTTTCCCTATTAAATGATAAAAAGTTTTGTTGTTTTTTTTTCCTTTTTTTATTTTCATCTTTCGAAGCTCTACTCAAATAAGTGGTTGAGTCTAACAATGCAAAATACATATTTTTTCTTTATGTTTATTGGCCTTAAGATTTTGGCCAGCAGTGTATGTTTAAAAGCTCTTTCATGTTGTCAAAAATACTAGAAAACGAGTTTATAGAGCAGGGGTGGCCAAACCACGGCTCGAGAGCCACATGCAACTATTTGACATATACTGTGCGGCTCGCGGAAATATGTTGACTAAGTTCCTTTTTGCATCACAATTAACATAAAAGGTAAATAAAAATTCAACCTTTATAATTATTTACTTGACATAAAGTGAGAGTTTTGTTTGTTTTGGAATTTCACACAAAGCTACTTGAGGGCTATCTGTGCTAGCCGGCCCTAATTTAGCAGTGTAAGACTAGAGGGAAGACAGATAGTCATCACCACCCACCGCCAACTCTTGGGCTACTCTTTTACCAACGAAAAGTGGGATTGACCGTCACATTATAACGCCCCCACGGCTGGGAGGGCGAGCATATTTGGCGCGACTCGGGCGCGAAACCGCGACCCTCAGATTACGAAGCGCACACCTTAACGCGCTAGGCCATGCCAGGCCAACTGAGAGTCTACTGGATTAAAACGTAAGTTTAATGTTCATGGTGAGTATATATATTTAAAAATTTAATCCTAATTTTAATGTTACATTTGAATCAGGGAATAAAGAAATTTCGGATCAGCATGGATTACAGAGGAATTGTGCTGGAGAATCAGTAATCATACAAGCAGGTGTTGACGATGTTAGTTTTAATGGACGTGGCTTGCGATCGAGTGATAGTGGCGTGTGTGGCTGTTCTGCGGGCAGTGAAATTAGCGGAGTGTTAATGTGATAATGAGCGCTGTAGAGTTTGATTGATATTCCACTGGATAAACTCGTCAGTATTGCAACAGATGGAGCACCTGCAATGATGAGGAAAAATGCATAATTAATTGCACTTACGAAAAGAGATTCCCGCTTTCTAGAGTTTCTCCTTGTTCAGTGCATTATTCGTCGTAAACACCTAGCAGCCACATACTTCAAATATGAAGATGTTATAAGATTTGTTTTTGAAATTGTCAGTTTCATACGCTTAAATAGGAAGACCCACCGACAGTTCAAAAATTTTATTGAAGAACTGGAGCTTGAAGATAAACCCATTGATGTCCCTTTCTACTGCTTTGTGAGGCGGATGTCAACCAGCAATGTCTTAAATAGGTTTGTGGATCTGTTGGAGCCGACTATTACTTTTCTTGAAGAAAAGAAAAGGTTCTATCTTCAACAGGGAAATGATGAATGGATGCAAGATCTAATGTTCCTTTGTGATATAATGAATCATCAACAAACTCTCAACTTGGCACTCCAGGGGAAGGATAAGATTGTTTCTGATCTTACTCAGACAATTTTCAGCTTTCAAAATAAAATAAAACTTTTTTCAAAGAGAAATGTTGTTAAGAAACTTTAATTACTTTCCGAATCTCAAAAGGAGAATAAATACATTTCCTGATATTGAAATAAAAGGCCACAAACTGGAAGAATACAAAGATAAATCACAAGGACTGCTTGGTAATTTCCTAGACAGGTTTGGAGACTTGCAGAAGATAAAGCCCTGCTTCACCTTTCTTGTAAATCCATTCATGTGATCAATGATGGTTGTCCAGTTCTCGACAAATAAATATCATTAAAAATATCTGTTTTCACCCCTTTTATTTTTATTTTTGGCAGTCTCGTTTAATGTTAATGAAATGCAAATTTGCTTATTTTTCTTAAATCTTTCCATAGTTCATTACCGTGTTAAATACGCTCAATATAGCAAAAACAATAATCAGCCAGGATTTTGAAAACATTTGGTATATATATATATATATTTTGTGATTATTGAAACTAATACAAATTAACAGTTTAAAAACTACATACATGAATAAATATTATTACATACATGTATTTCTTAATATTTATATAAAATTTATGTAACAAAATGTACATGTAACAATAAAAACGTGTGTGTAATATTTGTTCATGTCTTGCAGCTATCAAACATCTTCGCCCTCCCAGCCGTGGGGCGTTATAATGTTACGATCAATCTCACTATTCGTTGGTAAAAGAGTAGCCCAAGAGTTGGCGGTAGGTGGTGATGACTAGCTGCCTTCCCTCTAGTCTTACACTGATAAATTAGGAACGGCTAGCACAGATAGCCCTCGAGTAGCTTTGTGCGAAATTCCAAAAAACAAACAAAACAAACTCAAACACCTAAAGTTTATCGTATGTGGCTCTCACGTTAAGCAAGTTTGGCCACCCATGTTATAGAGAAATGTGTTCCAGCGTAACTGATTGCTTCATCTAGTGAAATCAGTTGGGTATTAGTCATTGCTATTGAAAAATAAAAAGAAACTTCTATTAGACCAGAATAATATATTTTATAAGACTAAATCACAACGAATATGATAGAATCATTGACTACTGTTTAAATATACATTTAAAGGCATGAACGTCTTTTTTATAAGTTCAGTATTCTAATATATATTGACTGTTGTTTAGTTGCTACAGAGTTGATATCTCTGGCCTGCCCACTGCAGGTACCGAAATCCAATTTTCACTGTTATAAGCCTCCAGACATATCGCTAAACTATCGGCGGCACATCATAATAAATGAATGGAGCGTGAGACTTTCTGTTAGTTTGTGTTTCTGTGTTGTCAAGCGCAAAGCTACGCAACGAAATATTTTCGCTATGCCCGCCACGAGTACAGAAACCCGATTTTTAGTGTTATAAACCTATCGTCTTATCTTTCAGCCAATGGGAGGTTTTTGTCAAGGATTTTTAAAAAGATGTTGGGCCTCAAAATATTTAACAAAGGATCTGTTAGACTGTTATAGTCCTATCTTTACAGAATTAACTAAGAGAAGTAAAGACAAAAAATGATAATTTTAGGTTTATCTTTCATAGGGATAAATTAATGTCCAATTGAATTTTTGTCAAAATCAAAACTCATCAGCTGGTCCGAACCTGTCACAGCCACGCATCTACCTGATACTTTATTTATATGATGCACTTTGAAAAATATATATTTAGTTCCTCGATACAATTATAGAAATGGAATAAAACAGAACGCTAAACGTCAGAAAATATTTCGTAACTTCAAAACATGTCTCAGTGTGTTATTTTGTTCGAGGATTTGAAGTCATAAATATAAATATCGGAAACAGAAACCTTAATCCTAAAAGAACTAACACTGGAGATACGAAAGATGGATTAATAAACATGCAGTTTTGTGTCGCTTAATAAAATTAGAGAGTGTGTTATCTACTGGCCGAAATGGGCCCGGCATGAACCAAGCGTGTTAAGGCGTTCGACTCGTAATCCGAGGGTTGCGGGTTCGAATCTCGGTCGCACCAAACTTGCTCGCCCTCCCAGCCGTGGGGGCGTTATAATTTGACGGTCAATCCCATTATTCGTTGGTGAAACAGTAGCCCAAGAGGTATAAGTGGGTGGTGATGACTAGCTGCCTTCCCTCTAGTCTTACACTGCTAAATTAGGGAGGGCTAGCGCAGATAGCCCTCGAGTAGCTTTGCGCGAAATAATAAAAAAACAAAACAAGCAAACTGGCTGAAATATTTTTAGCATGTTAACTTATGAGATTCGTGACTTTCTTTCTTAATCATGATGATTAATTGGGTATTTCCAGAGTATTATCGTTTGGTTTTCTTTTTCTCTCTGTTTCGCCTGTTGTTTCGTGGTCTCAACAGTCAGATAACACAACAGATGTTCCACCACTTATAGAATTACATCTAGAAATTTCAATAACAATGTGAAATGGTGTTCCAGTATATATTGTTAATTGTTATAATGTTCACGTTTACGTATTTTTCTTTTGTCATTAACACGAGATAACTGTTGAGTTGCGTAATGCTGCCTCACGTGCCATTTAGAGTTTGATTATTGTTAAGCATGAAACTACGCGATGGGCTATCTGTACTCTGTTCACAACAGATATCAAAACCAGATTTTTTTAGCGTCATTTGGTTTTGTTTTAATTTTGCGCAAAGCTATAAGAGCTCTCTACTCTAACTGTCCCTAATTTAGCAGTGTAAAACTAGAGGGAAGGCAACTAGTCGTCACCACCCATCGCCAACTCTTGGGCTACTCTTTTATTGGGAATGATCGTTACATTATAACTCCACCACGACTAAAAGGGCGAGCATGTTTGGTGTGACGTGGATTTGAACACGTGATACTTAGACAGTGAGTCGACCGCCCTCACCATCTCACCATGCCAGGCCTTCCAGTGTTGTAACCCTGCAGATTTGCTGTTGAGCCACTAGTTGGAACTTTTTGAATTAATATTATTTTCGCAACGAGAAAAAATAACTTGTATCATTGTGCAACGCTGAGACATTTGTAGTATGTGGTTTTGCGTAAGATTTTGTGTCAGTCTATGGAAGTGAGTTGACCAGAGATTTTGCATGTAGCTAATAATTTTCTCACGTTGGACTGCAACTTCATCGTATTAACACAAAAGTATAAAAACTAGAGATTATTTTGAATTTCGCGCAAATCTATACGAGGGCTATCTGCGCTAGTCGTCCCTAATTCAATAGTGCAATACTAAAGGGAAGGCAGCTAGACATCACCACCCAACGCCAACTCTTGGGCTACTCCTTCACCAACGAATAGTGGGATTGATCGTTACTTATAACGCCCCCACGGCTGAAATGGCAAGGATGTTTGATGCAACGGAGATTCGAACCCGCGACCCTGGGATTACGAGTGCCTTAACCACCTGTTCATGCCGGGGTGTTAATCAAAACTAATGAAATCAAAATATGAATAATATCACTTAAACTTATATAAAAAGCAACGTTCATAAAAGAAAAATGGTGACTTCCTCAACTCAATCTTAGAGAAATAAAACAAGTTTATTTATTCGTGATTCTAATATCTTTCAACAGCAAATAAGGAAACTTTCAATTAATAATAAAAATCACGAGAAAAATAAGAAAAAAAACTGGGCCATAATTTTATTTTTATCGAAAACAGTTGTTCTTGATAACGAGAAACCCACTTGAAATAAAAATGTGTTTTAGAACGTCTGGTATTAACACTTTTATTGATAAGGAGAGAATAACTTTTCAACCTTCGTAGGTCATCTTCAGGTTAAGAAAAAGAAAGTTTGCAAGTGACCGTTATCGGGTACATGTCTTAGGAACGAGAGTATAAACGGTGCGGGTGTTTTCTACGGTTATATTGTGTTTATCTGATTTGCAGTGTTCAAAAATGTGTGAAGATGTTTTTTTGTGTTCTTTGAATCTAGTTTCCATTTATCTGCTTGTTTCTACAATATAAAAGTCGTGGCAGTTGTTGCATTGTATTTTATAAATTATGTTGGTGTTGTGTTTGTAAGTGTAGTTTTTATATAGTACGGGCTTTATAGTTTTGTACCTCGTTTTTGAAAACACCAACAAAAGAACGGAAAACAACCACCAGAAAGAAGACAACTTCGACAACAATTCCACCGACAACCAACAACCTATCTTTCCACGTAAAACTGAAAACATCTATTTCCTTGAAACACCTCAAATCAGTATTTTAAACGACCTTTTCAAATAATTTTTACACAAAACTATCAACATAATTTTACAGAAAAGAAAAACTAAAAAAAAACTCACATACAAAGATATTAATTCTATAAACAACTTAAAACAAAACATCAAAATTCTAAAAGCAGATAAAGACAATGCTATAGTTATAATGAACACAAATGAATACATTAAAGAAATGAACAACATCTTGACAGATACAAACAAATTTAAACTACTAAACACAAATCCAACAAAAACACATGAAAACCAATTAAATAAAATACTAATATAAATGAAAAAACCAACACATTCTCAGAAAACATTTATTCTTACCTACGAAAGACCGACAATTATAAGGCGCCCCAAACCTCACAAACCCGATTGCCCACTACGACCCATAGTGTCGATCTATGAATCATTTAACTAAAACGTCACTAAATATATAGCGTGGGCATTTTCTAAATATGTAACATCAACGGATACCTTTTTCAAAGACTCTTTTAACTTTAAATATATTCTTAATCAACTAAATCATAAAGCCTTGATGGCCAGTTTTTATGTAATCTTCTACTTTGAGCTTTTTTGTTTTTTAAACCCAACAAAAGTTAATTAATTCTCAAATAGATAGAACAATATAAATTAAATTATTTTTACGTATGTGTGTCTGTATGTTTTTTAGAGTAAAGCCACACAGGGCGATGTGCTCAGTCAACCGAGAGGAATTGAATCGCTGACTTTAGTGTGGTGAATCCATAGACTCACCACTGTACTAGCGAGGGACTAATTATTCTTGTACCTCGGTCATACTGTAAGGATTGCACCATTTCGCTCTAACAAAAAATGTTGCACAAACCCCTTTAAGTTACCAAAATCAAATATTGTTTCCAAACACTTTACTATCTGCGAACCAGTTTCGAACGTAAACTTTGATTTCTCGGGTCACGATCACCTGTAGTGTTTTTCCACATTCATCATAATTCTTGGAAAAGGCTTGAATTGTTAAATAAATAAACACATAAAAACTGCACATAGGCGTGTAAAGGAACTTAAATCTCTTACAGTGTAGGAGAGGTTAACGCAGGAATGTGTGAACTCTTTTTTTTTAACTGTATGAAATATTTCTGCTTTGCTATTAAACTAGAAATAGTTCCAACTAAAGGGTTTTCCATATAATATGTGGATTTTCCTTAAAAATTGTGCAATAGTTTAATTTCTATTTTCTGCCCCCGCCCTCCCCAGTTGGCTTATAATGCTAAAGATCTGGTTTTGATACTTGCGTTGGGCAGAGCACAGGTAGCACGTTGTACAGCTTTGTGCTTAACAAGGAATAAACAAACTATTGAAATGTCTTAAACCCCAATGTTTCAAGTAGCTTACTGCCTAATTAAATATATATTAATTAATTTTAAACGCCATATTTGTTGAATTATCAAAACAAAAATAACGACCTTCAACTAAGTCGATGCACTTATTTTCCTTCTGGTCGTATGACTAAGAACGTATGAAAAGACCCATACCTCACAAATCTATATAAACAACTGCTGCTCGGAGCGATGTTTCAAAAGAAGTTTAGACCTGTGACTTCACATAAAACAAAAAGTTAGTTTCCCAACAGGTCTTGCGATAAAGAGACACAGTGTGGGTGGAAACAAAAACAGTTTAATTTAATATAAAACAAACATAAAATTTTAATGTTGGTCATCAGAAGAAAACTTTAAATTGTACTTTAAATTTATTTTATGTCTGGAAATAAAATATTTGTTCTACAAACTTTTATATAACATCCCAGCCACGTGGCCTTGCATTCACCCTGTGAACAACGCAGTACTCTGTTCTGGCGCAGATAGCCCAGCTGCTTTGTGCCATAAAACACCAAATTATCCAACCAACCTGTTTTATATTTCTGGATGTAGCACGAGACTTCATTCTTAAACTGATATTTTAAAACCCTAAACTGTTCCTCTCTTCCTACATTTGACATTTAAGAATGTAGAGGATTTGACGTAGCAATTGTTTTCAAACTGTAATACCCGTATCTCCCGTGAAGGCACGCGAAAAGAGTGGGGGGGGGTATAAGAAGAAGCTTTGTTTGTTTGTAGTTAAGCGCAAAACTACACAATGTGATACCTGTGCTCTGTACGTCACGGGATCAAAATTCGGTTAATAAGTCGGCATCCATATTCTGTTGCTACTGGGGGATAAACAAAACGAAGTAATATTTGTATTTTTGTATGAATCTGAACTGCCCTTTTCCCACTGGCACAGCAATATGTCTGTGGACTGATACTGCTAAAACTGCACTTCGATGTCTGTGAGGGACAGATCATAGACAGCTTTGTGCTTAACTACGAAACAAACAAGCTATTAACAGTAATACTAGGAATTTCAGTATATTTATATATATATTTGTATCCGTGTACATACAATAACAAATTATGTGTACTTCCGCAGGGTCCCCGAAAGTATTCTGTTTCAAGAGCAAACGGAAATAAATTTTACGAATATTTTTATTTCTTGCTTCCGAAGTTTATGTCATGTTATGTTGTGTCCAACAGAGTGCATAATTATTCTCGTGATTCATGGCATGCTCATGTTTTACTAACTTCAAAACAATACAGGTTGCAGTGTTAAGCGTCCTTTATGTGACGTCACTTTAGTGTCTATTTACCAACTGACAGACAACACAACATTTGATATGTTTCCACATTTATCTTGAAACCTGCCAGTAACACTATTCACTAGAGATAAAGAAATCGGTTGATCTGTATCGATGAATAGTACTAAGTATCGAATGTATTTGTTGTTAAAACTACCAACTTTACAGCCGAGACTCTTGGGGGCAAGTGTGGGATTTCATTTGAAAAAAGGCCAAGTATATTTATATTTATATTTGTATCCGTGTACATACAATAACAAATTATGTGTACTTCCGCAGGGTCCCCGAAAGTATTCTGTTTCAAGAGCAAACGGAAATAAATTTTACGAGTGGTTAAGTGGTTAAGATACTCGACTCGTAATCTGAGGATCGCGGGTTTCAATCCCCGTCACACCAAACATGCTCGCCCTTCCATTCGTGGGGTCGTAATAATCCCATTATTCGCTGGTAAAAGAGTAACCCAAGAGTTGGCGGTGGAGGATAATGACTAGCTGCCTTCCCGCTAGTCTTAACACTGTGAGGTAGGGACGGATAGTGCAGATTGCTCTCGAGTAACTTTGCTTGAAATTCAAAACAAACCAAACCATTTGAAAAAAAACAAAACAAAAAATAAACTAGAAACAGAATACAGTGGAGCGCCATATAGCCGCGGACCAGTAAACCGCGAAATCGCTTAAGCCGCTGTAGCAAGTCTTGTCCCAAAATTTTTGATGTATTAAATCTACTACCTGGCTTTTTAAAGTTTCTCACACTCTCCATGTCGTTGACACTGACATGACAAATGTGAGCGAGGATTATCGCGGCTCACCGCTAATTTAAAAACGTGTAAAAACGCGGCTTACGAATTAATCCTGGCTTTATGCCAGTTAATAAATTCGGTATTAAAAATTTAATAATTTATGCAACTGCGCAATATCGCTACCACGAGATTTAAAATGGCGGCCCGCATGTAACACGGGAAGACGAAATTTTACAGGGAAAAGCGAACCATCGCAATGCATTGGTCGTTTGTGTTACAACGGCACTTGTCAATTGTATCTGGATAGTCTATACATTAATATTATAATGATCGCACAATGGCCCAGATGAGGCTCCTCGGCGGAGCTGTTGGCGACTTAGGCTTTTCAGTCACAAAGGTTTAAGCCGCGGACCACTTAAGCCACGGTTAAGCAGGTTGACCCCCCCAAATACCGCGGCTTAACGGTGCTCCACTGAACTTGATTATGACAATGTGTACTAAACACACAAAGAATTTTAAGCATCTTTTCTATAACGAATTTTTTTCGTTTTTATTTATATTTTGATATTTTCAGTTGTGATTTTGTACTTCTTACATGTAATGTTCACAGTTTACACACTAAAAAACTAGATGTAAACAACTAGACAAAGCCCTAAATGTAAATAACAAACTGAACAAACATTAAGTGTAAACTGTGAACTGTACACCCAGTGCTTCTTTAGTTCGTTGTTTATATCTGGTGTTTGTTTTGTTTGTCTTTTATATCTAGTGTTTGCTTAATTTGTTGCTTACATCTAGGGATTTGTTTAGTTTGTTGTTTACATCCAGTTTATTTAGTTTGTTCTTTACATCTGGTATTTCTTTTGTTCGTTGTTTAAGCCTATGGATTTGTTTAGTTTGCTGTTTACATCTAGTTTATTTAATTTCTTGTTTACATGTGGTGTTTCTTTTGTTCGTTGTTTACATCTAGTTTATTTAATTTCTTGTTTACATGTTGTGTTTCTTTTGTTCGTTGTTTACATCTAATTTATTTAGTTTGTTATTTACATCTAGTGTTTGTTTAGTTTCATGTTTACATCTATGGATTTGTTTAGTTTATTGTTCATTCAGTTCTTGTTTACACCTAATGTTTGTTTAGTTCTGTGAGATTTCTAACCAATAATTTCTAAAGATTAGGGACATCTAAGCATTTATCTGAAACAAACTTAGTAGTAAAGTTCTGGCTTTTAAAATAGCCGAACCAGGTTCGATTCATTGCGATACCATAAAATATTTCTTTCACTTTAAGCTGTTAGTATGTTAAGTGGATGGTATGTTGCTGGCTAATGGTTTCTTTTCCTTTGGTTCCTTAGCAGCTTTACCATAAGTACAAGATACAAACACATTCATTTCAGGCTTCAGTTTTTATAAAAGACTATTCAAAAAATTGACTCCTGAAGAAATGCGCTGATTATATTTTTGTTTCGTTTTTAGAATTATGCACAAAGCTACACGAAAGACTATCTGTGCTCTGCCCACCACGGGTATCGAAACTCGATTGTTAGCCGTGTGAGTTCGCAGACTGCTGTGCCATTGGAGGTCGTTCGGGCTACAGGTTCAAGAGTAAGAAACAATAATTAATTTTCTCCAGATCCACTGTTTTTTCTTAATACCATATTAAAGTATAAATATAGTTTGAATTCAAAAATCTGAAAAATATATGTTTAAAAGCTCTTTTCATATTATCAAAAATACTGGAAAATGTGTTTATATAGAAATGTGTTCCAGCGTAACTGATTGCCCCATCTAGTGAAATCAGTTGGGTATTAGTCATTCATATTGGGAAATAAAAAAACTTCTATAAGACCATTTTTACTTCAACCATAGCTCCCGAGTGGCTGAACGGTTAGTATGAAGACTTAAAACGCTACAAACAGGGTTTTAATATAAGTGGTGAGAACATCACATCGTGTAGTTCTGCACTTAACAACAAACAAACTTAAAGGAAACTAACTGTCTCGTTGCTCTGCGTACCTTCAAAAATGTTTGATACTATTGTTAACCTTAATGTTTGGTAGTACTGTTAACCGATTACTCGAGAAAGGTCCTCTGAGATTACAACTTACCTCTAAATCAGGATACATATCAACCGCTTGGAAACAAGCCAATGTTCTTATGTTCCAGATGGTAAGAAAATCAAAGAATAACTCTAATACTGAAAGATAATTTTCGTAGGTAACAGCAGGTGGCAGGGTCAGTCTATGGAACTCTGATATTGAAAGATAGGTTGTTGTTTTCAGATGACAGTAGGTGGCAAGTTAAAGCTCAGTCTCAAAACGTTAGTTTTCCAAATCTCTAATTCGGAATGCATAAAAACTTCATTTAAAAGGATGTAAAGAAATACATCTACAGTTAATCAGTTAATCTATCTACACTTAATTCTACTATTTCTCATATCTTTTACTTTCGTTTTCACCAACCTAGAATATTACAGTTAACGCTATGTTTTGATATGACTTATTGTCCACTTTTGTGTCAGAACACTGGTGTTTGTAAGCTATTATATGACTACAAAATAACTATATGTGAAAAAATCAATACATTTCTTAAGTCATAATATATTAATTATGTAATTGATTTTTATAGATAGTATATTTATCATTTCTAAAGATAGTTATATATAATTCAATATGAATATATATATATATATATATATTACACAACTGTATAGCCTATGATCTACCCACATTACAAGATATAATTAATTAAAAATATTTTTACTGCTCTTATAATTTTTAATTAACTGCACTCTTTATTTGAGAATGTTAACAAAATTCTTATCTTAACTGTAACCTTGGGAATATTATTTATGTAGAAATATACTTAACCTATTGTTTAGATATAGGAAACCGAACTTAATAGCAATGCCAAAATCGATCACTACTTTTTATAGCTTTATTATTTATTCGTAATCTCAGTTGGATAACTTGATATAAAAATCAGTTACACGTAATTGCATAACTTAATTTAAACATCAGTTATTATACGTAATTTTAGTTGGATAACATGATTTAAACACCAGTTATATCACATGTAACTTTAATTGGATAACATGATTTAAACACCAGTTATATCACACGTAATTTTAGTTGGATAACTTGATTTAACCATCAATGTTTTTTCATATTGATCGTCAGCTTATTTTTATATTTTGTCACAACCAAGTTCACTTATTATTAAGAATTTACGGTCAAAATTAAACTAAGAACTGCATTACGGGACCGTACTATCTATTTTCTACCTCTTTAATTAAAATTCAAAATCATATTGTTTTTCATAGTTCTTTAGTTGGACACGAAAGGGCGTTCAAGTAAGTTATTAGCTTTCACGTGGTGACCTAGATTATCTGAAGGTCATAGTCTGTTTACCTTCTTCTGTTATAGGAATAGAAAAATTGTTTTTTTAAATTAATGAAACTGGTGATTATTGTCAGCGAATCAGATGAAAGTTGTCAAGGGAATTGTTCTCGATATTTCACTGTTCGTCGCTCAACCAATCTAACAAATCACTGCTTTTGTGATTTTATTGCTATATTTAAATTAGTGTTTGGGCTTGGAAGTGCAGTATTTAAGAGATCCTTGTAAGGTTTAACAGAATTATAAAATAATGATCACGCTATAACCACCCTTTACTATTCATGTATTTATCCTTTCTTTTTTCTTAAACTCGGTTAAATTTTCTGCTTCCACTACCCTTGAAGGCAACTCATTTCAAAAGTCAACCAGCTGTTTATGGTATTTAACATTTTATACAATTGTCTTCGTTTTTCTGATAAACCATCAAGATATTTTTGGCTCGAAATAGTCACATGCATTCAGACTCCCACAAGCATGCTTTGGACGTTGGTTTTCTTTGCACAAGATTTGCTAACTTTTGATCTCACAAATTAGAACCCAATTTTCAAACATTCTGCATAGGGGTCTGGTTATAAGACAACTAAGATAGTGAATTTCGCATGTTTATTTATTTTTTATAGCTTGAGGTAACTTTCAACTTAACTTGTAGCACAACTTCAGTCAGTATTTTCTTTTAATCTGGTTTTTAGTTTATTTAAACACACTGAAAACAGGCCTTTCTTCACCTCTTGTCACATTGAACTATTTGCAGCGCCCATCGTTGTAAAACTGCCTACTTATCGTCGTCAGTTTTGGTTTGTTTTGAACTTCGTGCAAAGCTACTCGAGGGCTACCTGCGCTAGCCGTCCCTAATTTAGCAGTGTAAAACTAGTAGGAAGACAGCTAGTCATCACCACTCACCGCCAACTCTTGGGCTACTCTTTTACCAGCGAATAGTGGAATTAACCGTTACATTATAACACCCCCACAGCTGAAAGGGCGAGCATATTTGGTGTGACGGGAATTCGAACTTGCGACCCTCGAATTACGAGTCGAGTGCGTTAATCACCTAGCCATGCCGGGCCCGTTTCTAGGGGGGAAACTTATATTTTAATGAATCCAGCCCTACACAACAAACTATAAATACGTATTGTCAGAAGTCAGCACAGTGGAAAAATAAAACCATCATATATTAGAATGCACCGTCGCAGTTAACGATATTTGGGTTTGCAATCTAATAATTCTATGATTATATGCATTATTACTTTGGACCTATAATGTTTATTGCCTTTATTACAAGTGCGACTTAAATAATAATTTTATTGCAAAAATTATTTCTTTGTGTATATGAAAAGTAGGTATATTATTTAACACTAATTGTTTGGAATTTCGCGCAAAGCTACACGAGGGCTATCTGCGTTCGCTATTCCTAATTTAGCAGTGTTAGACTAGAGGGAAGGCAACTAGTAATCACCACCCACCGCCTTAGGCTACTCTTTTACCAACGAATAGTGGGATTAACCGTCACATTATAACGTTCCCACGACTAAGAGGGGGAGCATGTTTAGTGTGACGGGGATTCGAAACCGCAACCCTTAAATTACGAGTCAAATGCCTTAACCACCTGACCATGCTGGGCCAGCGAATTCAGTTGTTTAGCTATTTCTAGAAAGAACCACCTTTTTTTTTTTCCAATATGAGTTAATATTTTAAAAATAGTTATGCAGGTAGTGTGCATTTATCTTGGTATATACTGGGACAAATGTTTGAAACTATCTTATTCTGTTGCTATTAAAAATGCCAGTATGATACTGTCTTGGATTTTTCGCATAGATATTTAAAGCCATTTTATTTGTTTCTTTCTGATATTTTCTGAGGTCCACAAAAGAACTATTTGCTCTGTCGTCCCTAATTTTGGACTGCTAGACAAGATGGGAGACGGTGAACAGTACACATAGCGAACTGTTGGTCTACACCAATCTAAGAGTGAGATTTAATTGTCACTCTTTCAATGTACCCACGGGTGAAAAGTGCGGAGCGCAACTTGGGGCAATGGAACGTGAACATTTGGTCTTTAAAAGATTTTTGTACCTTGCCTATTACCCATAGTTTATACTATTTATGTATCATTGATTGTTACTGTAGATTTTAGCAACTCCAAGATTAGAAGTTTTTTCACGAGTCATATATAAATGTATACACATGTATTTTGTTAGTTGGATATTTAGTAAAAAGAAAAGAACTACGATATAAGTTTTCTAAATCGTTGCTGTCTTACCTCAGGAACATTGCTACTACTAGCTCCATATATTTACAAAAACAATTCATTGAACTTTCTCTATATTTAGTTATTTATATTCTTAGGACGGGTGTTTGGGTGATAGCTTTTATACACGTCTGAAAGACAAGCAATATATTCAGGAAAAATAATTTCAAAATACATAAGCTTTATTCAGTTTTCATGCGGATATGTACGTGAAAATACACCAGCAAAAAGTGTATACTCAACGATGAATAATGACTCTACTAATGTTTTACCTTAGTCCAATGGCATGTAGTAAAAATGAACCTTATATATTATACCATATCAATGTTTTCGTTCTGTTTTGTGTTATATGTTTTCTTAACTTAAGAAACAACAACAACAGACCAATAAAAATCAAAGTATATGTGTATGTGTGTGTGATAAAACGTGTTTTTCTCTAAAATTTGTAGACCATACTGGAAGGATTTATTTTTGATACTGTTAGCCCCGACGAAGTCGTAATGCCGAAACGTTAACAGAAGAAAAAAAAAAAAAAGTCTCTTTATTGTTATCTGGAAAGTCAAGGTCGTTTTATCCCACTTTAATTACCAAAATGTGTTGGAAAATATATTTAAAACGAGCAGAAAGTTATAAACATCAATGAACGAAAAGAAAAACTCACTGTCTCAAGTTGAACACTATGGTGCTGCTACTAGTTGTTACTCGCTGGGACAGCAGTAAGACTTCGGATATGTAACGCTAAAAGTAGGGATTCGATTCCCATCGATGGACACAAAGATATCCTGATGTGGCTTTGCTATAATGAAACCACAAACATGCTACTTTTACTGTTGTAAAACGTTTACGATTGTAAAATAAATATACTTAATAAACAACAAAAAAATATAGTCAATGTATTTCAGCGCCACAGATCATATGTTATTTATGGAAGTGACGTAGAGGTCAATGTGATCGTCGTTAACACTTTGTTATATTTCGTAGTTAATTATATATATCACAAGTTATCTATTTTGTTGTGAAGTGCAGAAATTTCTGTATTTTTTTACTTGTTAGACGCATTTTTTGATTTTTATATTGTTTTTTATGCAGCACTATAAAAATACGTATATAGGAACTAAGGAAAAAAATGTCAGTGTGCTGAATAAAAAATAGTAATGCACTACAGTTAGGCTTAACTTAATATTTTAGTTTAGGCTTAGTGCTAGTCAGTCAAAAAATTAGGTTTCTACTGCTATTTAGTGATAATTACTAAATTTGTTCAGCGACAAGACCTACTATACATGTATTGAAACTAAGCAAAAAACAAGCTTACTGGATGCGTGAATTCGAGAAAGATACTTTTAAACGCATGTATGTGTAAGTTTTGGCTGTAAGTCGACTAGGAATAGGAGAAACATTAGAATATGATATTTTAAAACGAATCAAAATAGGTCTTGTAAAACTTGCAGTTTGTACTGATTTAGTAACAAGCAGTATTAGCTAGTAATAGTAGTGAACAGTAGTTACGAATACGAAGGATAATGAGTGGTAGACCAAGGACAACATCTTTCACAGATGGTAATAAACATCAACAGCAACAACAATCTAGTTTTTCAGGAATTAAAATAAACAGTAAGTAATATTTGAATTATGCATATGGCTGATACAGTAATATATTGATAGCATTGTTGTATACATAAGTAAGATTAATTAGCTTAATGTAATTTTGACAATAACCTTAGAAAAAAAATATTCTTCAGGTAATGATAACAATAATGTTAAAAAATATTCCAACAAAACATTTTTATCACTGTTATACAATCAAAACTGGTACAGAAACTTTGTACAAAAAAAAAAAAAAATTACTTGCTTTGTTGTCAAAATGTCTAAATTTCTCCAGTATGTGCTAAACATCCTGAGAAACAGAAATATTTGTTAAGTTTTGTCTGTAATAATATTTATATGCTATTGTATCACTGCATTCACTTTAACGTCAGTCTGTGCAAACATAAACCTAATTTAGAACTAAAATGTTTAACTTATTAACTATAACAAAAAGTATAAAATTCAGACTCCATATATACATATATGTTTTACCAACTTTTATTTACATGATGTTGAAACTTAAATTTTCCATGTTGGTCATTTGTTTGAATCAGTTGGCTTCAAAATACTTATCACTGAAATATAATTCTGGTTATAGCAGAAAAATTAATAAACTTGAAATAACTAAAAATAGTTATATTAATTAATCTAGCTGTGTTAGTAATAGTACAAGTGATGGATTTGCAGTTTAAAAATTGGGTAAAATAATTGTTATATGCCAAATCTTTTTATTTCTGCAAGAAATTTAACATTTATTTAACACTGGGGGGAATAACCTCAAACAGTATTGTGAACTAAGAGCTCTGGGTCAAGTAATTAAAAATACTGATTTATGCTATTCTTTGCAGTTAAGACTTGGTTCCTAATATAGATGTGGTTTTTACACTAGCTTTTGTTAGATGTAAATAGTCTATTTTTATAAAAATTTGACAAGTTACTGTTTATACATTTATCATTTGAGCTTTTATTAATTTTTTATGAACTACAGTTCTTATACATAAGCAGATTTTGTTTACAAAGCATTTCTCTTGGAATCATGATGAATTTTATAATTAGACCACATGTAATTCTACATTGTCCTTTCATATCAATTCTCTGAAATGTGGGTAATTTATATACTTGTAAATGCTTCAGTAACCTAAATGTATAGCAATGGTCATTATTAATTAGGTTCTACATGCTTAGTGATACAAAAGATTTCCACAAAGTTGGTCCAGTCATGTTGGTCCTGAACCATTCCATTTTGCATATCTCCAGCTTTTTTTACATAGTGCTAATCAAAGTTGGTTTAAGAGTATCTTTTTTTTTTTAGTTCTATTAGGTCTTCATTTAACTGCTTGTATAATGATTCTTTTTGTGTTCTTTCTGTAATCACAAGTCTAATCCATTTTTATCTAGCTGCCTTCATAATACAATTAATCAGGTATTTTCAAATTAGACAAAATTTGTCACATGTTCTTCCTTTACTATATCAACATTCAAATTTGTACAGAAGAATTGATCTAACTAGTGTGACATATAGATAAACCTAGGTATTGATATTAAATGTATGAGACTTCTATATCCCTGAAAATGTACTTATGGCCTTAAATTTTATGATGGGGAACCTATTTCTAAAAATAAAATTTTAGAGATAGCATGAATGGATAGTAATGATGGTATAATTTTGTCAAAACATTGTACATGTGCAGTAGTTTTTTTTGTTACCCATTTAATCCATCTCCAAACTTTTATACCAATGGTCTGATTTGTTTTCTTATTCCTTCATTGAGTTCTGTTTCACATGATCTATTTCTTGTTACCTTTATGCCAAAATATTTAAAATTGTCTACTTATGTGACTTTGTTGTTAAGTGTGATAGCAGTGGCCACATTAGCCTTTAAAAAATTGCACTTTCAAAACACATCCCTTCTAAAATTCTGAATTTTCAACCTTGACATTTGCTTTCTTTACATTTTGTATCAAAATAAATATTTTCTGATGTAACATTATTTTAGGTTAACCTTTTTGCAACAGGCTCTGTATAATGTACACAAGTTCGTCTATACATTTTCACATGTTAAGTATTTGCACTATAACTTTTGATATGGCATGTGTACCTTCACAAAATTTGGTAGACTTTTAGTAAAGATTACAAGTATTTTGTACACAGAAAATCAGATTTTTTTAATGAAATTTCTCTTACTAAAGATTGTTTTGTAAAAATAGTCTATTTCATTACTAATCTGAGTATAAAGTGAGTTCATGTTATGATTAAAAAAAACTGCTTTTTGTCACAAAAATTTCATATATAGTTTGCATGATCTTTAAGTACATTTCAAACATTTATTTTCAGTTACACTTGATATTTTGTTATTTTCTGTACTCTTAACTGTGTGGGATCAGTCACTTAACCAACCTCATAACCATAAAAATAATGTTAGAATGACTATTATTATAACATGAAAATACAAATGTTTAGCCTGAGTAGCTTAAGTCTTGTAATGCTATATATGAACATATATATTTATTATTTTTTTATTATATTGACCTTTCAGTCTTGCCTACATAATATTACATAACTCACATTGATGAGATACATGTGCATTCAGCACATATTGAGTAGCATAAAATTGACCATTAGTCTTCCCTGTGTTTCAGTAGAACACTATTTTTAATACACATAGTCACATTTCAATTATTATTCATGTATATAGATTATTACTATTTAGAAATAAATTATTAAACTTATTTTTTTATTAAATATAGAACAATAAGTCAAGTAAAACAAATAATTGTCTTCTCAATACGATCTTCGTACTTAGTTGTTACTAGGCAGAGTTTGCTAAGCCTTCTTTTTTAGGTTTTACATATATTTAGTTTAATAACTGAAAAATTGTAAATGACCGTACTGATACCATATAATTCCACTATAATTTATTATGCTAACTAACTAAGATTTATTTAGATTTTATAAATTATGAATTTTCAAGCACACTAAAGACACAATCTACCTGAAATCTTGGATTGAAAAAGGTGAAAGCCTTTTCAAAGATTAAAATGGGGGGGAAAACTACTTGGAGTACATTGTAAGCTCTTTATTGGTTATGCATGTATCCTATATTGTAGTGAGAATATATGAGAGACTATTTCAAAAAACTGAGAGGCATTTGGGCCACTGTGTTTGATTGAGTACATAAGCTGTATCTCAGAATATAAAAAGATATGAGGCTCTTATTTTGTATTCTATTTTGTCAATATTAGTAATTTGAGTTCCTAATTTCTATGAAATCATAAACATCTAATTCTGAACTGTGCTGCATTCAGCATATCTGTATTTATATTTGTTCTTTTAATATTTACTTTTAAATTTGTAAAAATAACTTATTTATAACATTAAACTTTGAATTATAATGTACAGTTTGATTCCAAACTTACTGAAATAAATTCATAAAATAGTAGTTCAATAAAATATTGAATGCAAGTCAATAAATGTGATAATATGGCCTTTGACCCCTAACCTGTTGAAAAATAGGTTAACTAAATGAACATTCAAACAGCAGTAATGGGTCACCCAAAGCCTACACAAAGTTTTAAAGCCCTGTGTTAGTCTTATGTATATTGTTGAATATTTAGTAGTAATGAAAGATTTATTCAATTGTCAGCTGTTTTTGCAACAGTACTATGTACCTATTTAATCATATTTGTTTTACATGTTTACAAGGGTATTTATTCCAGTGTTAGAGCCTTCAGTGTTGTATTTATAGCTGTTCTGTTACTCAAACACTTAATAACTAACCAAGAGAAACAAATAATTGTAACTCATTTATCAGGCAAGTGTGCAGTCAGACAAATTAAAAACCTAGTACATTGGATATTCTTCAAGTAGTTTAAATTTTGTGTCAAACAACATAAAATTTATAATAACATATTTAATTTGTAAAATAAAACATACAATATTTGAAAGCTATAAGAAAATAGTGTACATTTTTTTTAGATGTCTTATTATTTTTTGCATGAAAAAGAAATCTAGAAACTTTGCTTATGGCAAATCTACTAGCTACCTGTCACTGTTTATAATTTCAAACAACAGATTAGAGGAAGTGCATCTGACCAGCAGCACTCACTGTTAACACTTGAACTACCCTTTATCAATAAATACTGGGATTGACTGTCATATTATATTGCTCCCATGGCTGAAGGTTCAGTGACCTGTATTGATCCCACTACCTCTACATTTCATATGTAGTTCTCTAATCACTAGGCTTTGTCAGGTCAAAACCAGAACATTTGTTGAGATAATTTAATACTGTATTAACTATGCTGTTTAATTTATCCATGCTAGCCAGTCTAGATGATAGAATTTTTGCAAGATAGTAATGAAAGGCTAATTTATCCAAATCCCTGTGGATATAAGGAAGTGTTTTATTAAATAGTCTTGCATATGTATGTATAATGCAGAATTCTGCATACATGGAACCTCTGTATGGATAGCTATTTAAATTGTCCTTTCATTTGAAATGTTAAATAATAGGATGAGAATATGATTTGTGAAGAAGATACAGGGAGGCTAATAATATGATAATTATGGAATGGCTAGGTTATTCAGTTTTTACTGATACATATTTAAACAATATTCCTTAAGTTTACAATTTTGTTGGATAGCCAGCATGGTTTCATGAAGAGAAATGTTTTACAAAACTTTTGAAATACTTTGAAGAGTTTTTTTCTTATGTAGATGAGGGTATGGGTTTAGATATGGTGTATCTAGATTTTCAAAAAGTATTTTAAAAGGTGTCATGTAAAAGGCTAGTTAAGAATGCTATCTCTGTATGTGTGGGGGATAAGATGGCTAATTGGATAAAAGTCTGATCACATAGAGGAAAACACTGTGTTATAAATGACATTCAGTCCTTGGTGAAAACACAAAGTTTTATTTGTGCCAATTTTCATTTTTATTGTTATAAATATTACTGCACAGGATCCCAAAATATAAAATTTTGGATTGACATTTAACCTCTTGAAGTCCTTAAAAAGGCTTAAGTAAAATTAAAAAGAAGTTATGTTAGACTATGGTATAACCTTACCAAATTTCAAACCAATCCATCAAGAAATGAAAGAATGATGGTCAGTTGAAAAGTGTTAGAAAGAGTAATAAAGAAATAAAAATGATAAACATTAGAAAACACAATATGTCTATGGAAACTTAACTACAGAATTTTTATTGATGAAAATAAACTACTGTGTGATACTGATTATAATATGGGAATACTAATTATAGTTATAACTAATTACTGTTAGGTGGACTGTATAGGTTCAATTATGTACATGCTTAATTATGAGGATGAGTTTTTGAATTTCATATAAACATAATAATTAGAGGTTATTAACAAGAGTGATAACACAATGTACACAGTTACATCTAGCTCAAGGGTTAGTAAACCTTCACAAAAGAAAAGCCATTTTTCTGTTTTGTCTATGACCAAAACATTTAAAAATCTGCAACATGTCCTAACAGTGTAAAAAAAATTTACAGTGCTAAAATTGAACCAGGGGTTCAATTTCTCTCGGTGGACATGGCAGATAGCATGCTGTATGTATAACAAAGCACACTTACAGGATGACCAGTTGATCTTGGTATGAATGCAAAAGATTATGTCCATTCATCTTTCAGTTTTCTACTTTCATTATCCATTTTTCATTTCTTAAAAACCATTTATGGCCTGCTTTTTATATATATTTTTCTAAAGTTAGTTGTTAAAATGTAATGTTAAAATTTCAAATTATTACATATCTGAATTCCATGCATGTTTACCAGCATAGTATTACAGCTTAGGTGGTCTTTAACTAGAACTGCTTGCAAAATAAAAACATTGGAAATACCAAAACTATGGTCCTAGGTACTAATTCAAGATGTGTGTATCTATAAAAACCATTTATCAACAAGAAACTTACAACTAACATGCATAGAGACTGTTAACAGCACTTTATCTCGAGACAGCTGGTATAGGTATTAACACTTTTATTAAAGTAAAATAGAAAACAATGTTACCACCTTTTTAGGTTATTCTCAGGTTAATAAACCTAAGAAGGTCAAAGTGTTGTTCTCTATTTTAATAACAGAGGTAACTGGGATGTTAACAGCACTAACCGAGCTACCATTACCAAATTTGAGTGGTTTTGGACAGACAGTACAGTGACATTATATCACTGTCACAATGTTAACAGTGAGACTCTATTTTAAATAAATAATTGAAAATGTTAAGATTAAATTTTAACATCCATTGTGTGCCTGAGAGACTCACAATTTTACAGTAAGAATAAAACCCAAAACCCACACAGATCTTAAAGAGCCACAGGTTGCAGACCACTGGTCCAGGTGATCAAATCCATGAGCACTTTAAATGCTCCATTGTACAAAATGACAGTGAACTTAACAGCTCTCACTTCTCTTATTACAGGAGGAGGTTAATAAGATTATTATGTGTATAAAATTAATTATTGCTTTGTACACTAGTATCCCAGTGTGAAATTATTATTTTGGGATCATCAAAATGCTGATTGCACCAAACAAACGTAAGTTAATAAAAAAATAATGAGAAATCATAGATTATGTGGATAATTAGAAACGTTAAATTCGGTAGGTTAATTATTTTATGTCATTAATCCATTTAATTATAATTTTCATTAATCAACTTCACATGACCCTAATAGCTATGATACTTATAGTAACATAGTTATTTGCCCAGCTATATTTGCAATAATTATACTTTTCTTGGCATGGAACAACTGACTTCTGTTGTTGTTTGAATGAAAATTGCATATATTTTTTTAATTTTATAAGTTTACATGAAGATACTAGTCTTTCATTGGTGAAAAGGTTAAAAAATTTTCCAAGTAATAGCATTTGCAAGTTTACGTGCACATTAGAGAATTGCTGTATGTAATAACTGTGAGTTACTTGTAAAAAAAAAATAGATTATACTTGCTTCCTGTATTGGAAAATTGTGGCTGATAAGAGTACATTTTGGATCAGATGAGAAAAGAGTAAATATCAAGCATGATCATATAGTGTGTGCGTATATCAGTGACATGACAGCAGAAGCTCAGTATTTCAAGTTGGTAATAAACACCCACAATTCAGCATGGACTTTTTTGTGTACTAATATATTTTTATACTATGATAATCATAAATGTGCATTAAAGAATATTTTGAAGTTTGTCATGTTGGTTTATAACTACTTTGTTATGTTGCTTCAATAAACATTGCAGTACCTTAGTCTTGGTTCTTAGTTTTGTTTGAGAAATTTTGTGGTTAAAACTACCTATTCCAGGAGTTGTAAATACACCCATTCATTCAGACTTGTGGATTAGAGTGGCCCATAAACTCAAGTTTTCCATTTTGTTTAACCTTATAAAAGAAGAAATGCATCAACATTTTGACTTTATTACTTGAAGTTTAAGATTTATGAGACACAATAATTTTTGAAAAAATAATAGTAGGTCAATTTGTCATAGGAACTGGAGGTAAACAAAATAATTTTTCCTAATATAAAGTATAGTTAATTTGGTTAAGGTTTTTATTGTTTACTGGTATTTGCAGGGGAAATAATTGAGAAGTGATTTGTGGTATGTAAATAAAGATTAATATTTTATAATTTTTTGAAAGTATTTTTTTAATCATAGAATCAAAATTTATTTCAGTTCTGTGTTTTTAATCATGATAAATATTTAAAGCTTAAGAGTATGTTTTGAAATAAACTTGCTGGAAATCACAAAAAACTGAGACACAAAATGTATTAAAAGTTTAAATAAACATCAAATAAGAATGTACTGCAGTATACAAGATTAATAGTAGGACTTTTAAACAATAGTAATCATATCATAGAACTTATGTTGCTTTTATTATCAAATAGATTTTATGTAACTACTGAAATAGTGTCTTAAATAGTTTATCCTTATTACCATATTTCTGATTTCTGCCTTGTTATATTTGGTTTTTATATTATTTATCTATTTTCTACATTTCTGCAGGTAAAGATGGAGGAAAAGTGACCACAGTTTTGGCAACTCCAGGTCAAGGACCTGACAGACCACAGGAAGTATCCTACACTGATATAAAAGTCATTGGTAATGGGTCTTTTGGTGTGGTTTACCAAGCTCGGCTTGTTGATACTGGAGAAATGGTGGCTATCAAGAAAGTTTTACAAGACAAGAGATTTAAAGTAAAATTATTTATTTAATCTATTAGGAGATGTTAATCTTATTGTTGAGATTGTTCATTTACTGTACATAAATGTAATTAAAATTTCTACATCCTTTAAGTTAAAACAGTGTTTAATTAGCAGAAACTTGCATGTGTGCCATTTATATAATAATTGTGTAATATATTTTAAAGGGAGATAAAGATTAATAGTGTTTATGAGAAACATTTAATTTGTTTAATAGAAAATTAGAGTAAAACACCTTTACAATTTTTGCTAGAGTACTGTCAATAAAAACTGTGATTAGAACCACATACAGATTTTTTGTTTTTCTTAGAATCGAGAGCTGCAGATAATGAGGAGACTAGACCATTGTAATATAGTCAAACTGAAGTACTTCTTTTATTGTCGGGGTGAAAGGGTAAGTATAATAAACTACTTAATACATTTTTACTTGGCCCTAAATGAGTCAGTCGTGATTCTTTTGGATATTTCATTGTTACTCTTTCATTTGTATTATACATACTTACCATATCATGGCTACAAGTAATTGCTGCTTTACTGTATTAATAAACTTAAACAATTGTTGATAACTTGTATAAAGTCCATGGAAAATGATGTGAAACTGTTGTTGACTAATGAATAAAAATTATAAATTTTAACTAAAACTAATTTGTCTGTATCTCTAGTAGTCATCTAACTCTTTACGTATTTCGTCAGTCTCGAAGTAATTCTTTAATGATTACATTTTTAGTAAAAACTACACAGAAAGACGTTATCAAGAACAAAAGTATGTGTTTACTCCAAAACAGCCTTTTCACTGTATTCTAGGTCATGAATTAGAAAATGTAGTGCAGAGATTCTGATACAAATTTTAACTCTTTGATTGTAGAAATCATAAATAGTATTTAGTAGTAATAAATGTTAATTTTTATTTACCTTTTAAGGCCAAGTAGGAAATATGTGTTAATGCACCAAAGAAATATTTATTCACCACTTGAAACTTTTTAAACTGACTCTGTAATGTTAATAAACAATAGGCTCATTTAATACATAAACATAATGTAAGGGTTAGCTGGAACACTACTTGATAAATTTTATTTTCTTTTTGACTACAACTTATTGTCATAAAACATCTGAATTAAAGTGTTTTGCTGTCATATCACTAAAGTTATCAAAAAATTAAGACTTAAAAAAAACCAAATCTCCCTAACAAACCAACATAAATATTGAGCATTCAACATAAACACCATAGTTATCCTAAGACCAATCAGATGATAGTTTTGTTGCTAAGTGACAATTTATATTGTTGAACGCTACCAAAAAAGAGTTTGAAAATGTTCTTGACAAAGTGACAGTTGGTGATGCTTTGAGATTTATTTCCAGGGTACTCACAATTTAAACTTTCTTCAACAAGCATGTAGGTACTTATAGTTTAAACATTATGAATAAATAGATATATGTTTATAAGGTAAACATTTTTATAAAATATCAATTTGTAAGATTTTTGATTACTGCTTTCTAAGCCTAAGTTCACGTAAATGAGAAAAACAATAACATATATATGACTTCTCTTTACAGAGTGATTTACTGATTTGCGTTCTTTGGGTATAACATAAGATTTATTTATGACATAATGAATGCATTGTATAGAAGTAAAATAACCAGTCATGGATGAAGTGAACATTTACTGAAAACTGGACAGTCCTCTTGTTTTTTAAATTATTGTGATTCATAATATTTTCATCTTCTTTCTTTTCATCTTTTTCATGTTTGTTGGTGTATTTAGTTATATAAAGCTGTATATAGGTCATTATACTGAAGTGTTTTTTTAGCACCAAACTGTAGTTTAGTTATGTAACTGAAAATTTTAAAGTCAATATAAATGCTATTATAAGAATAGAATTTATTTTTATTATATTTAATTTTATGATGCTCATTGCCAATCAACTTAACCCACTACGCTTGTTGTTTCACCTCCACTTTTACTTTTTACCTCAGGTCACATCTGCTTATTGCCAACTGGCTTGATGCACCATGCTTGCTTGTTTTTCCAGCTCAACTCTTCTTCTGTACTTCAGATTACTCCTGCTTATTGCCATTTTGACATACCCCACCACACATTTCAGTTCCACTTTTACTCTGTATTTCAAATAGCACTTGCTTCATGCCAAGTGAGTTAATCTGTTAGTCGGTTCAGCTCCACTCTTGTTTTGTGCTACACCTGAGTAGAACAGTATAGCAACAATGGTCACTGTTTTATCCATAGTTATAACATCTAGTCTCTTGTTTTTTTTACCAGTTGTATAAGTATATAGTGTGCTTTGCACAACATGTTTAATATCATATTTTCATATTTATAATGAAGTTTTCTTTGCTTGTTTCTTTCAGAAGAGCTTTAAATTTACAGTAGAATGGTTTCAGAAAGGTGGTTGAGGTGTTGATCTCATTTCGTTATCGTCACTTACTTTATCTATATGTGAGAAAGAATGTTGTGTCAGTCTTTTATTTTCATTTGTGGTCGATCACCTGTTGTTTCTCTTCACAGCTGAGAATTCATCATTTTTTTATGCCATAAGAAATCAGTCTCTCTCTTATTTTATTTTTGATGCAATCCCTCCCCAAGGTACATCACTATATTTTCCCAAGTAGATAAGAAGAGAAAGGGTATCCTGCTTTTTATGGTTGATCACCTTGTGTTTTTTGCATGTCATGAACCAGTCTTTTGTGTCATTTCAGTATAGTTTTCTGCATGTGTTTGTATATTTACACTTGTCTGTCACAACTTAGGTTGGAAACTGTCCTTATTTTCTGTCAAACAGTTGACAGTGGACCTTCCCTCAGAACCACTTAATTTGATTATTTTTTCAGAAATTGCTTAGTCTTCTGGTTTCTTTTACCAGTTGTAGTAGTGTACGTTTTTTCTATGAGAGTTCTCCCAACTTGATTTCTTCCCGAAATGTTTTGTTATATGCATATGGTTCATTTGGGTGTTAGAGCTTGCTTTTCATTTACTATCTCCAGAACGTTTTCACTTGCTTCTGTATTTTTTTATTATGATTTTATTTTAAAATCTTATGAGTTGAGCTTCTGCCTTCTTATCTTTCTTCTGAGATTTTTTTTGAGCTCTTGATCACCATAGTGAGGTTTTATTTCTAGTGAGTTGTCATTTCTTTTAAAAATAGGCAGCTGGTATCAGTTGTAAGTTTTTGAAGATTGAATAATTCAGAATTTCCTGTGATAAAGAATAAGCATCCTTAACACAACCACTTGTACCTTTTTAATGTTAAAGATGGTATTTCATTTATCTTTTCCTTCTATCCATTTCTGTTGGTGTCTTCAGTTTCTCATTGAGGGGAGAGTCAGTTCTAATTAGTTTCTTAATTTCATTTTTCTATGAGAACACATCATTTGGTTTCTTATATCTACTGCACATTTGTAATTTTGTTTTTGGTCCTTGCTAATCTATTTCTTGATTCTAATTAAGTTATACAAATTTGAAAGAAAATGATTGTTAGTTAACCTCTGGTTAATTTTTGTGTGTTTATTTTAGAAGGATGAAATTTATCTCAATTTGGTGA
The DNA here is from genome assembly GCF_004210375.1 of Tachypleus tridentatus. NCBI lineage: Eukaryota > Metazoa > Arthropoda > Merostomata > Xiphosura > Limulidae > Tachypleus > Tachypleus tridentatus. The sequence continues at coordinate 49,411,677 of NC_134836.1, forward strand.
TGGAATTCATTCCTGAAATGATTTATAGAGTTGCAAGACAATACAGTAAGTCAAGGCAAACTATTCCAATATCATTTATTAAGGTAAGTGATGAACAAGCACTTAATATTTTATTATACGTATTTAACACTTGTATTTTATTGTATCCATGGAACACACAGTATTTTTCCTTTTATTCAGCGTTAACTTCCTTCTGTAACTGACTTATATAGCTGTCATACTTCATTATACAGGAACTTCTTGTCAAAATGTTTTAAAGAGTATCAGATGGAAAGAAAGTGGCTAAAGATGTTAATATTTTTAACTAGTAGAGGAAATCTGTTAAAATTAATTACCAAAGGTGAAAAAATTACATTAAATATTAAAGTGTGTAGTTTAAAGTCCAAATGCTATGATAAATTTGACACATTTGTATTCTAATATACTTAATAATGTGTTTTGTTGTTCAGAGATTCTTAAAAGTACCTGGATTACTTAAATCATGAGTAGGAATTAATACTTAGATTTGTATGCCTTGTGTGACAAAAATGATTGTTTTGTCTTTTGTGTGTGTGTATGTGTATATATGTGTAAATAAACATATTACATATCAAATACACCATCAATAAAAGAAATACTGCTTAAAATTTATTAATTGGAAACAGTACACTTACTTGTATGTCAAGTTAAAAAATTCAATTAAAAATGCTCAGTTATTGTATTTCAACATTTTGTATCTCAAAAATATTTTAGGATTGTATTTTGTCATATTGTAACATTTACTTTGTATAATTTTAGATCTAGCAATGTTCAAATTTTCATTTTTGCTTAGCTCTGAAGAATGTTACCAGTAAACATTGAATTTACAGATTCACTATAAACATAATGTATATAAATAAGATACTATCATTCCTTCTGGAATACAGTTTATATTTGATACTATCATTCCTTCTGGAATACAGTTTATATTTGATAAGATACTATCATTCCTTCTGGAATACAGTTTACATTTGATAAGATACTATCATTCCTTCTGGAATACAGTTTACATTTGATAAGATACTATCATTCCTTCTGGAATACAGTTTACATTTGATAAGATACTATCATTCCTTCTGGAATACAGTTTACATTTGATAAGATACTATCATTCCTTCTGGAATACAGTTTACATTTGATAAGATACTATCATTCCTTTTGGAATACAGTTTATATTTGATAAGATACTATCATTCCTTCTGGAATACAGTTTATATTTGATAAGATACTATCATTCCTTCTGGAATACAGTTTATATTTGATAAGATACTATCATTCCTTCTGGAATACAGTTTATATTTGATACTATCATTCCTTCTGGAATACAGTTTATATTTGATACTATCATTCCTTCTGGAATACAGTTTATATTTGATAAGATGCTATCATTCCTTCTGGAATACAGTTTATATTTGATAAGATGCTATCATTCCTTCTGGAATACAGTTTATATTTCATACTATCATTCCTTCTGGAATACAGTTTATATTTCATACTATCATTCCTTCTGGAATACAGTTTATATTTCATACTATCATTCCTTCTGGAATACAGTTTATATTTCATACTATCATTCCTTCTGGAATACAGTTTATATTTCATACTATCATTCCTTCTGGAATACAGTTTATATTTCATACTATCATTCCTTCTGGAATACAGTTTATATTTCATACTATCATTCCTTCTGGAATACAGTTTATATTTGATACTATCATTCCTTCTGGAATACAGTTTATACTTGATAAGATACTATCATTCCTTCTGGAATACAGTTTATATTTGCTCTGTTTCTCATGTTAATATCCATCTTTGGATGAGGTTTCATAAGTGTAATGTTTCATTCACACTTTTATGGTGTCATGTGGTGGTGTTTAGGGAATTACTAATGAAGCACTACTTTGAAAGTTTACATGTCACTGGATATAACAGATTGTAAGACTACTTACATCAGTACAGTTTAAACAGTGGTGTGAGTTGAAATTGATGCTTTTGTGGGAACGTGACTAGATGAAATTTCTGCAGGAACAAACATAGATATTTAATAAGAGGATTATAAGGCTTAGAATCAAACCTCAGGTTGAGGAATTTTTTTTAGTCTGTTAAGATTTTTTTCATCTCAAAAATGTTTTTATGTTAAGTATATGTGTTTGATGAAAATTTCTTCTGTGACAAGATGTAAGGTAAGTGTGGTTAGGAATTACAAGTGTAGTAGGTAATGATAAAATATTGCTAAAATTCGTTTTTGTGGGATATGGTTTTTCATGCTTAAGCAATGGAAATAAATAACATTATTTATTGAAAATAGCTTTATTAGATACGATGTGTTCACCTTCACAGATACTGGTACTAAAAACATTCTTACTTGACCTCAAACAAAGTAATGGCCAAACCAATGTGAAAGGTCAGCTGGTTATAGGTCACCAAAACCCTTTGTCATGTTTATTTTATAAGTGACTACTGTAATTGGCAAAATAAAACATAAAAAAGAAGCAAATTACTGAATGTCAGTGAAGACAGAATGTTATGAATAAATGAAATGGAACTTTGAGATCAGAAATACAGAATAATTGAAATTCTGGCATGAAAGGAGGATATGTTGTTTGTTTGTTTTTTTCTTGCCTTGAATTGTCTTTTATATTTTTTGAAGCTTCACAATGGATAAAATGATGAATTATGTTTTGTTTTAAACACAGATTACATACCACTTAGAAAGTTTCATTCAGTTTGGTTAAGTATTTCCACTGTGGCCTACCAGTGGCACAGTGGTATTTTTGCAGACTCACACTGCAAGAAACCAGGTTTTGATACCTGTGGAGGGCAGAGCACAGATGGCCCTTTGCATAGCATTGTGCTTAACTACAAACAACAACAGCAATTTCCACTATGGAAAGAAAAAATCAAGTTAAAGAATGTCAATCACACCCACCTTTTGTGTAAATAATTAAGAGAGATTTTTCTTTTACTGGTTCAGGTACTGATGTGTGAAATATATTACTCTAAAATATGGACTCTGAAGTTTATGTTGTACATAAAAAATATTTAAAGTATTTTTAGATTTTAGTAATAGATATATTAACAAGATTTTCTGTGTTTAATATTAATTGTTTTTAAGTCATAGTTTTTATCGTCTTATCTAATTACAAAACACTGATATCTGAATTAAACTACAAATTATAGATTCAGTTAGGATGAAGTTGGTTCTATTTTGTTTCAGCTCTACATGTTTCAGCTGTTCCGAAGCTTAGCTTACATTCATTCCTTAGGAATCTGTCATCGGGATATCAAGCCACAAAACTTACTTCTGGATCCAGAAACAGGAGTTTTAAAGTTGTGTGATTTTGGAAGGTGAGGGAATGTCAGAGAATATTTAAACCAAAAATAAAATTGAAATTTACCAATTACTGTTAGGAACAAATTTTCATTGAAAATATTTGAATAAAGTTTACAAATTTAAGTTACTGCATTATCTTTAATAGCTACTGAAACATCAATTGAATACTGAAATTTATGTTTAGCTAATTATTTTTAGTTGCTTTATGTTTTGTAGGTTTCTTGTCTATAAACAGATATGAATAATAATTGTTTGAAAATACCTTAAAATAGTGTGTTTTGCTGTTAATTTTTTTCTTGTTACGTGTAATAGATGAGTCCACTTTGGCATAAGGTATGTTTTCATTGTTATAAAATAAATATTTTTTCAATGCTTTTTGAGAATGGATAAGATGGTATCATTGTTAGTTTCATTTATTGTTACCATAAAACAGACTTAATTATTATTGTAAGGGATAAGTCGCAATCTTTCTTCTTTTAAAAAAAAAGTTTTCATAAAAAAGTAAATAATTTATTTTAAAATTGTTTTTAATTAAAATATTGCATGTAATTAAATGTTTCATATAAAATCATAACTGCTGAAAATTTAACATCTTTCACTATATTTCTTTTGTTTCAGTGCTAAAAACATTGTTAAAGGTGAACCAAATGTTTCGTACATTTGTTCACGCTATTATCGGGCACCAGAGTTGATATTTGGTGCCACTGACTACACAGCAATGATTGGTGAGAACTTACATACATTGTTATTGTTAGTGTCATAGCAGCTGTGGAAGTAGGAAGAAAATTATACAATTTGCATATGTTATAAAAAGAATTAATATTTACTTTTCCTGTAGACAATAGTATTTAACGATACATGTAGCATGATCAAATGTTTTGTTGTATAAATTGTAATTTCTGTACAATAAAACCTTAAAAGCTAAGAATTTAGCAAGTTGTAATAACAGGATTATATGGTTAAATGTGTATTTTTAGGCAGTCAAAATTCTAAATTAGGTTTTTCTTTATATGTATATTCAGAGAATTAATAGCTGAAAATTCAATCTAATAAACTAAATACATTTTTATTCTGATTATCAACATCTGTTCTTTCACATACTGTGTGTGTGTGTGTTATTTTAAAATATGAATTACTCATAATAAGATACTTTACTTAAAAACATGATTACCTCACAGTAAGATGTTTTACTCTTATAAAGTTGACCCATTATTTACTGTTTTCTTTGAGAATTAAGTAGCTGTTTTGCACCAGTAAAAAGGAAAATATATCTAAATGTAGTATGTTTTACTTACTTGGATTTTCTCTGGAATACTTGGCTTCTGTCAGTTCTCTGTTATTGTGTTTGTGTAAAGTGCAAGAGAACCTCTTGATTAATCTTATAGGTTGAAGATGTGCTGGATACTAATATTACAGGGTTGAATGTGTGCTGGATACTAATATTACACAGTTGATTCTCTGCAGGATACCAATATTACAGGGTTGAAGTTATGTTGGAAACTAATGATCAGGTTATTTATGAAACAGTTATGCTCCCCCCAATATTATACTTCATTTTTAAGTCCCCCAATTTAATGGTCCTTGACCTACAACCTTCAGATATCAATCATGCCTTAAAGTATGTGTGTAGTACATGTTGTATGATTTTGGTTAATATCCATTTACCCTATGCTGAAATATATTTGCAATGTTGGGGAAGGTATTCTATATCTTAGTGACCTTGATGTTTGACCTATGACATTCAAAACATTTTCAGGCCTAGAACTTTGTTTGTAGTAACTTTATGTGTAAGTTTTATCAAAATGCAGCCCTCTAACTTTGAGAATTCTATCCATGAGATCTGAATAGATATGCAAACTGACTGAAATTCTTATTTTCAGCAGTAAAGAAGCACATTGTTCATGGCCACATTTACTCTTCTGGTTGTTTAAGGAATGAAAGCTTTTATGTTAGTATTTATATTTGAATTAGATTTTAAACATATTCATGTGCTAAGATAATTCTGCATTCAGGTCTTTTCATTATTTGCTTGATAGCATCCAGCTGGATTACTGACTAGTGCTTTGCTACTTTTCAGATGTGTGGTCAGCAGGCTGTGTGTTGGCAGAACTACTACTTGGTCAGCCTATCTTCCCTGGTGATAGTGGGGTGGACCAGTTGGTAGAAATCATCAAGGTTCTAGGGACGCCCACCAAAGAACAGATACGAGAGATGAATCATAACTACACAGAGTTTAAATTTCCTCAAATTAAGGCCCATCCTTGGCTGAAGGTTGTACCTGTCCATAAACCTCTTTAGTGTGTGTTTTTTCTTTGTGTGTAATTTTTACATACTTTAGTACCTTAACCAGATTTAAGTGTTGCCATACATGTTATTACATTGATGTGTTTTATCACTCCATTCTTTCATAGCCTTCTGTTTTCAGTATTTTGATGCAAGAAAAAACAAAGCATGCATTAATTTTTTTCTTCACTTACTGTCAAAAAGGAAAATTCATTGTTTTTAATTTTTCATAATTTTAAGTGTAATATAGGTCTGGGGTAGTTCGGTATAATTTTATGGATGTTTATACAGAAGTCAGTATCTTAAAAAATACAAAAAAAATTAATATAGGCTTGAAAGAATAAATGATCAGTTTTATTATACATTTGAATTGATAAACAGTTTAAATTTTAACTTTGTCACAACTTCTGTACACCTAATAATTTGTTGTGTTTCTTTGTTTATGGCGGTTGTTTAACCTAGTCGTTGGCTGCCTAAGTATCGTTCAGGTTAAATTGCAAAACTCTTTACCATTAACTGATTGTACAGAGTATGCCATCAACCTGTGAACAGTTTGGTCCAATCATTAAGTATCAAACAATTGGGTTTGTGCTATAATTAGATGTTATTGCATGTGTTGACAGCCTTTATACAAATGTCTGAGTAAAACCTCCAAACCACTATTATAATGCTTATAGTTTATCAGTGATTGTATTTAACAGCAATATTTTGAAAACTTGGTCTGAATGATAAGTGTCTCAAACATAAGTTGAAAATTTCAGAATTTAAATTATATGGAAATGCTAAATCATATAATTTATTTTAACCAGAAACTAGATTATGTTTATAATGTTTCCACTAAGTTGGTTAAGGTTTTCTGATGTAAGAACTTAAAAAGAACCATAGAGAATGCTAATGATATTTCTGCCAAATTTTGAAAGGGTTAATACACCTATTTCTGTTTTTCTTTCTCATACTAGTAATGCCCCCCTCCCTTTCTTGTATTGCTAAAAGTAACAATGTGGTGTTCTTATAAAGAATTATACACAGACTTTTCTCCACATTAAAATACTCTTATTTTCATGCTTTTGTTCCTCTTACCAGATCCTTTGTCAGACAACAATGTACATTTTTTTCCTGATGAAGGCTCTGGTGAGAAGGCAGAAAGCTCACAAAGAAAAGTATTTTAACATAGATAGAAGTACTTGTAATATAATTCTACTTGTTAATACATCTACATTATGAGTCTTTATCACCAAAGATGTCAAACTGTTTGAGCCTTTTGCTCAACATTAAACAAATAATGTGAAATACTAATCTGTTCATTCGTGTGTGAAAAAGAATTCCAGTATGAATAAAGTTAGCACAACAAACATAGTTGTATTTTTATTATTTCAAACATATAGAGTTGTTGGAAGAAAAACTTTTGTAAAACATATTGTTATGTTTAGGAGAAACACATTTATGTAATGCACTTTCCTTGGATACATTGATTTCTTTTAGCTCCCCAGCAGCTCAGGAGTAAGCTTGAAGACATAATGGAAAAATATGGGGTTTAATCCCTATGATGGGTACAGCACAAAACATGATGTTCTATCAGTTATCACACCATACTTTGTAGAATTTGTAAAAAGTGGACAGCAACATAAATGTTTTCAGATGCTGTCATATTTAAGGGGTAACCTGGGACTTTTGGTCTGATGTTAACCGAAGAAGGTCGAAACGTTGTTCGCTCTTCTATGTAAAAGTGTTTTCTCAGCCCAAACGAGCCGTTTTTGCATATAAATGATGTTAATAGTATTTGTTCAAGTATAAAGAATTAAAAGTGATTTTTTTATTATGGGAAAACATCATTATTCATACAGGTTTTCACATTCAGGAACAAAAATGCTTGCATCTTATTTCCAAATAATGTTGAACAAATGCTATGTGATATAATGTGTTATCAATATAAATAATTAGCTCAGCACAGAATATCAACAAAGTTCTTGAAACTTTGTAACATTATTTTAAAATATTTTTTGAGAATTCTGGTGTTTTGTCATTTTTAGTTTCTTGTAACAAAAACTTGTCAACATTTACATATGTTTTAAGTAACAGTTGTTCTTTTAGGTTATAGATAATCTGTCTTCATAGAGTAGTGTTTTAACAGTTACACGGTCTGTAATGCGAGGAAGAACAGGTTTACTGTAATAATGTGTTTCATTTTTATACCCTTATTTTTTGGCACTTCATTCTTTCTATATTGCAGTTCAGAGAACATTCTAAAAAAAAAAGACTTTTTAAAGTAGGTCCTCATATTTAAATAAGCTGAATTATGTTGTTTTAATAAGTTATTGAACATTCCAGGTGTTTCGAACTTGTACTCCTCCCGAAGCTATTGATCTTGTTGCCAAGTTGCTAGAATATACACCATCTGCTCGTATTACTCCTCTGCAAGCTTGTGCCCACACTTTTTTTGATGAACTGCGTGAGCCAGGGAAAAAGTTACCCACTGGTCGAGAATTGCCACCTCTTTTTAACTTTTCAGAAAATGGTAAGTTTTTAAAAGCTGCTAATGACAAATGATTCATACTTTTTGTTCTCTGAGAAAGAAAATATCTTTCTTAAATTTTTATCTTAAAAATATAGTCTTTTCTTTATAGTGAAGCAATATTTGCTTTATAACAACAGAAATATATAAAATTATATACAGGTTTGTTATAAAAAATAACGTTTAATGCAGTATGTGCATATTCACAAAAATCAGGTTTTTTTAATGAAGTATTTTTACTAAAGATTTGTTGGTGAATATACCAAGTCTGTTTCATTAATAGTCTGAGTGCAAAGTGATTTTCATATTATGATGAAAAAACTATTCTTCATAACAAATATTTAAAATATCTCTGTAATCTCTTAAAACCTTCTAAATATGTTTTAAACAATTGTTTTCAGTAAGACTATATTTTGTGTGTGATTTTCTCTACCCTAACTGTATAAGGGATCCATCAATTTAACTGACCTTTGTAATTACCATGAAAATGAGTTAATAGCTATGAATCACTATTTTTTCGTTCTACAATGACTACAGATTATAGCATGAAAACATGGATGTTCAGTTTAAATATTTTCCCTGCCGGTACAGCAGTAAGTCTACATATTTAGGATGCTAAAATTGGGTTTGATTCCACTCTGTGGACTCAGCAGATAGCTCAATGTGGCTTTGCTATATGAAAACACACAAAGACAGTGTAAATAGCTTAAATTTTATAACATTTATATGTATATTTATTATATTGACCTTTCAGCAGTACCTAGCTAGCATTGTATAATTTGCAATGTTGAAGTGCACGTGCATCTATGTTACCATATCCAAGAATATAAACGTGACCTTTACAGTGTGACCTGACATGACCCTGTTTTAGTGGACTAGTGTTTTGTAAAATAGTCACATTTCAATTCTTGTACATTAATATATGTATATACACTATACTGCTTAAAATAAGTCCTTAAATTTCAGTTATCATTCTTACAGTATAACAATGTATAAAGAATCAGATAAAATAACTATTTCTTCTAGTTATGAAACTTGAACTTGTTTGGTGCTGGACATGGGTTACTGAGCTTATCAAATTTTGTGTGTGGATGATGTGGAATGACATAATTTTTTTTAGTTCTTATGTATACATTTTGAAATAACCAAAAATCATACCTTACTATATTAATACTATAGAATTACACAATTACTTACCAAGATTGCTAAACATGCTGTATTTGGATCCAAAAAAAATATGAAATTTTGGGCTTGTTAAAGATTTATAATTTGAAATAAGCCATCTAAAGAACAAGCTTGTCATGTAAGTACTATTCAAAAGGTTCAGAGAATCACACAGGAGACATTCTGAGCTGTTATTTGATTATTCACATGTTGTAGACAGAAGTAGGCATACATAAGTGTTTTCAAAAATGGAAAGAGGAAGGTGGGGCTACTGTGTTTGGTTCAGTACATTTATCAGTATCTCTTCAAATAGAAGAAATAGTACATTTTTATTTTAGGTTCTAGCTTGTCAATACTGTTAATATGAGTTTCTAATCTGTAAGAAAATATAGACTTTTGACATCACAGAAATATATGAACTGGTGCTGCATTTAACCCTTTCCAGATGAGTCATGGTTGAAAGGCCATATCATCACGTTTGTTGACTTGCATTAAAATTTTATTGAACTACTATTTTATAAATTTATGTCATTAAATTTAATATCAAACTGTAGATTATAATCCAAGTTTTAAATTATACATCATTTAGTTTTTTGATTAAAAATTAAACATTAAAAAAAACCTCTAAACATTGAATTTTGTGTGTCGCATGGTATGTTGAATGCAGCACGGGTTCAGGTTAGATGTCTGTGATGTCAGAATACAAAGTCTATAGTTTTATATGAACTTGGAACTCAAACCAATATTGAAAAACCTAAAATTCAAAATAAAAACCTTTTATATTTTCTGGTTGCTCAGCTATCACTATACTTAGTAAGTCAGACACATTTTGGAATTTTTGGAAATGGTCTATTTTTGACATGTGAATGACCAGTCCAAAGCCAGAATGTTCCCTTAGTGATTTCCTCAACCACTTTAAAAAATAATCTTGTTCTCTCTTTCTTATGAGACAAACCTTTGAGCTGGTAAGTTAAATCTTTAGTCTGTTCATGATTTCATATTGTTTTAGATATAGATATAGTTTAGTTATTGAACTTAATAAATTATAATGGTATTGATGTTGTAATTTATGAATTATTTGGTTTTTCAAATGCATACATGAAACGTAAAAAAATTATTTCACTTTGTATCCTTTGTGTGCAAAATTTCTTAAGGCTTAGCAAGCTTTGACAGGTAACAACTGAGTACAAAGGTTTAACTAGAAAAGATAATTGTTTGCTTTATTTCTTAATATTACAGTTCTAGGCTTAGCATTGCCAGGTGGTTAAGGCACTCGACTCATAATCCAAGGGTCGTGGGTTCGAATCCCCATATGAATACCCAACAACATGTCATATGAATTTCTTTGATTTGGATAACAAACTAGTTATTGAAATAAAGTTTAGTAAATGAGTTAAGGAAGTTTTAAGGTGGAACTTGTATAGCAAGAGTAAAGTAAGCTTTTGAAATACAAATTTGATTATGTATTACAGTTTCATAGTTGGCCAGTTACAGGTTAGATGTTGTTTCTTCTTAGTTTTTGCTTCTGTTAGTAACAATACCTTTACTTTCAGAATTGCGAATCCAGCCAACACTGAACTCTGTTCTTCTCCCTGCTCATGTTCTCAACAAAATTGGTAATTCCAGAAACCCAAGGAATCTAGGAGAGAATTCAGAGACTGGAGACACAGAGGACCGTGATGTCATGCCACAGTCAACTGAAGAAAGACCTTCTTTAGCCACTCAGGCATCAACAGCTACAGTGTGACTGTATTCATAGTATATAAGTATTGGATGAAATTGCAACTAAGGTGAGCCCAGTGCAGTGGGCATCCAGACATGTGCTTTGAATATAAATGAAGAACAGTGGTAATAACAGACTTCCTAAAGAAACATATTACCTGTATTTTAGCCCAAGCCTCATTTTTATGGGGTGTATTTTTGTTTTGTTTTTTGCCTCATGCGGAATTATTGTAAACTTTAAGGTATCGTGTGAATACAGTAAGCTTGTATATAAGTGAAGTATTGTAACATATTTTAAGCAACGTAGAACATACAGTGTTTCAAGAACCTAAACCATAAAACAATGATGATAATTATTTAAATAATCATAATTTTGTCAGGTGAAGACTGGCAGTTGAAACTTACATGATTGGCAAATGCATCTGTACTCTTAATGACTATAAGTCACCCTTACTTGAAAGTAGTAAAGGTGTTATAAATAAAATGGACTAACCAAGTTAATACAATAGTATTAAGTGCTACTGTGTTACCTGTAACTCTGTGTATTGTGTGGACGATTAACTCTTGACTTCTATTTGACTTACTGACATGTCTCAGAAAAATATCATAGCTGTAACTACAATGACGAATATTCTTTGTGATTATACTAAAAGATATTTATATATGTCATTGTGTTTACAGCTGAAAAGTTGGGATTGTATATTTGCTTGTAAATCTCTTATAAACAGAAGCCTGTATAACAGTTTGTCATTTCTGTTAGCAATGCTTGCTTAATTGTGAAACTTGAAACATATCTTAGATATCTGTGTTGTATTTGGTTAATTTACTCAGTTTTTTTTCCAATAAGTGACTTACACTGTTTCTCAAGATACGACCAAGAGTAAGACATTAAAATGATTTTGTTCAATGCTTTTACACAAAATTCTAAACAATATGCACTACTGATGAAATATGCCAGTAAGCTTAAATGATGAAACATACATATAGTGCATAAAGATATGCCTGCAAAAGGTGTGTGTATGTTTTTAGTGTCTACTAAAGTTGTGTTAAAATGCAAAGTTAATACCTCATTATCTCTTGTCATTGATGTGTACCAAGACATCATATTGTACTCTTAGATCACATCTTATAATACCAGACATAGCCTGTTCTGTTATTCTACATTGTAAATTTTCTACATCATCTTTTTCTATGATATACACTGAGAGCAAGAAGTGAAAAGTTCTGGGCCAACATAACAAACATTCTCTTGTAATCAGTTATTTTAAAATAGTGTTTGTTTGTTTTTTCTTCTATGTGGGATACAGTAGATGTGAGATGTTTTATCTTCTCCAAATCTTTAATGTGTTCCTACAGCTATTTGTCTTCTCCAAAAAAAAGGCATTTAATGAAGTTAGGAATTCTTAATGAAAACATGTTTTTACTATAAATCTATGGAGTTATGTTGATTTTATCTTGTGTGTTGATATTGCAATTGAGAACTGGTGGATGTCATCTCATTCATGTTTAACAGATAAATTTCTTTTATCTATATATAAAAAAGTGATATTTAAATGTACTTCCTTTAATGGTTTGCCCTTTGTTTTCACAGTGTTATACAATATATTAGAACTTTTAACACTTTCTTCTCTCTCTCTCTCTGTCTTTTGTTAATTAATTTTCTTTTTTAAATAAATTTCATTCCATAAAATGTGTAGCATTACAGGCTTATTGAAATAAAATCACCATCAGTAGACTTAGTGTTTTCATCACTGTTACTGGGTTTTTTTGTTGTACTGGAGCTGGTTTTCGTGTTCCTAAAAACTGTTGTTACATATGAAGTAGACTGAAACCAAAAATGTCCAAATTTGAAAAATTCTGCTTGAGATTTAATTTTTAATCTATTAAAAGGAAAAGTTTACACCAGAGTTGTTAGAAAGAATAATGGAATAGTTGTAGGGTTACAAAGTGCTTATGGACATGAAGAAACATGGTTAGTTGTATACTAAAGCAGTTACACTTACATGCATTTATAATGACTTTGTTGCTATTTCTACCATAAAAACAGAAAATCTCAGATTCATTAAGAAGTAGTTTTCCAAGGCAGACTGTGCCATGTCCACAGGATACAGTGTAACTTTAGTAATCTTAGCTGAAAGATGTTTGTATGATACCATTGTTTAGGAGGTTATGTTTGATGTTAACTCATTGAAATATTTTACTTGTATGCAAATATATATATATTAAATAGTAAACATATTGAGTAACCAAAGTAACAACAGTTTTGTAATTATGAATATGCATTTTTATGACATAAATATGGACGACATACTGGATGTTTGTTGTTTTGCTTTTATAGTGTTTAATTTGATCTTTATATGCTGGTTATAAGCTTGTAAAGACAGTTGTAATTAGATGAATGTTTTATACAAAATGGCTTTAAACTTTAAGAGAAATGGCCTAATTGAAGGTTTTTAATTGTAGTGAAGACTCAATTTCTGCAGTTTTAATTTATGTAACCAGGAAATGTTCTGCGTTTATATGTTAAAGCAACACTTGGGGATAATTTACTGAGATTTGTTGTTTTGTGTATAGAATGAATAAAAATATCACTGGCACATTATTATACCAGTTGATGAATTAATATATGCACAATAAATTTGATTTTATTCAATTATTTATTTACTTGTTTTCATGATTAAAAATTCATAAGGTTCCAGACAGTTTAGTAATGTTAGTTAAGAGTTTTATGAAATTAGTGTATTTCTGTACATACACAGAGGTTGTCATCTAGAAATGTGTTTATTTCTTGGTGGTTTCACTACTCAACTTCATTATGTTTGTGAACTCTATTTGTGATTAACACTTGAAATGACTTCTTCATACTACAAAGTTTCTAGTAGGTATGTCTAGTCCAGTTTGGAAGATTTTGTCTTACTAAACAACTCGTGTGTGTGTGTATTGAATGTACTCTTAAGTATTCAAATCTGTAAGGGCAGACATTTGAAGTCTATTAGAGTTTGTTTTAGTGCTCAGGTTTTAGTTTTAACTGAATATTTGTGAACTTTCCTTGATGGGTAAACAAGGAGGAAGAGGGGAAAACACGAGTTTTACAGACAACATTTTGTTAGGTGTTTCACAAGGTTTTGACATGAACAATCAAGTCTTGTCTCCTGATAAATTTCTTGTTCTTGGATAGATAATATCTCAACTGACCCTGTAGGTATTCACTAAGCACTGGTGTATATTCAATTTAACCATACAAAAGATATATCTATGTATGCGTATTTATGTAAGTATACATTTTAATGTCTAGGATTTTACTGGTAACTTTGGAAAACAAATTTGGAACTTAGAAATATTCAACAAGGTATTTGAATGCAACCCAAAATATTTTTGTACTAGTATTAACACTAGTAGCATGTAAAGTTTTAATAAAAAATGTATTAAAAAAAAGTTCACAGATTTGATTTTCACATCTGGATATTAGGGATAGTGAAAAGTGAATATTTTTTTCTTTAGTATTTTATTATATAGTAAATCAAACCAGTGCCACAATCAAAATATTACCATGGTGATGTGAGTTGAAATGTTTTATTAAAACTCAAGTATTTCAATATCAACAGCCCATAAGAATGTGAGAAAATGTATACAAAATATCTATTTAGAAAGAAGAAACTAAAAGTTATTTATTCATATTATTTAGTGGTACAACATAAAAGGCAATCAAACTTTCAAATTGATATATATATATATATATATATATTATAAAACAAACCACAGATTTTGTTTACTGGTTAATTAAAAGCTTCTTCTTGGAAAGTTGTGCACCAGTTTGAAGGGAAGTACTTTTATTTTTGGTTACCATAAAGAACAATTTAAATGTTCAATGATAAACGTTGCTACTTATGTAAAACAAAATGCTATAGAACCAGTAAGATGTTTTTATTTAAACCAACTAAAACTTTACACTGTCACTTCCAGTTTGTGTTTTTGTGGAAAGCTGTAAAGTGAAACATTTAGTATCCAATTAAAATATAAAACTAAATTCTGTGTTATAAATCTTTTTACTTCTAGATTTAATATTCTACTATGTAGAATAGAAGCTAGGTAATGAATAGTTGTCCAAAATAATTGAAGAGATGGAGTGATAGCCACACCAGAATAGTGTGAAGAGTTGTCTTTGGATCTGTACCTTGTCACCTGCTGGGTGTGAAGAGAATGTTGTCTTTGCATCTGTACCTGGTTGCCTGCTGGATGTGAAGGGAATGTTGTCTTTGCATCTGTACCTGGTCGCCTGCTGGATGTGAAGGGAATGTTGTCTTTGCATCTGTACCTGGTCGCCTGCTGGATGTGAAGGGAATGTTGTTTTTGCATGTTACTGGTCACCTTCTGGGTGTGAAGAGAATGTTGTCTTTGCATCTGTACCTGGTCACCTGCTGGATGTGAAGGGAATGTTGTCTTTGCATCTGTACCTGGTTGCCTGCTGGATGTGAAGGGAATGTTGTTTTTGCATGTTACTGGTCGCCTGCTGGATGTGGAGGGAATGTTGTTTTTGCATGTTACTGGTCATCTTCTGGGTGTGAAGAGAATGTTGTCTTTGCATCTGTACCTGGTCACCTGCTGGATGTAAAGGGAATGCTGTCTTTGCACCTGTACCTGGTCACCTGCTCGACGTGAATGGAATGTTTTTTCATGCGTACCTTTCACATTCTCTTTACATCTGTATCTAATATCTAGTCACCTGCTGGATGTGAATAAAATGTCTTTGCATGTGTATTTAGTTATCTGTTGGATGTGAATGGAATGTTGCATCTGTACCTGGACATCTGTTGATTGTGAAGAGAATACTATCCTTGCATCTGTAACTAAAACTGGTAATCCTCTATTCTAGCATCCTTCTGAAGAAAATATGGACCAAAACTTATTAGAGCATAAAAAAAACTAAAAACTGTTCACATCAATATTATAAAAATATATAAGATTTTTCTGTAATAAAGAAAAGCTAGTCATGTTGATACTGTAACATACATGTTAATAATAAAGGCTTGCTGACTGGTGTTTAGAGCTGCTTGCACTAAACAGTTAAGAGTACTGTTTTTTCACGGCAAATAAAAATGAATATAAACTAATAAGATACTTTTCATCTCTAACAAATTTATGAAATAATTGCTGAAAAGTGGAGCTTAACTTACATTTTATTTATTCAAGACAAATTAATACCCTGACTTTTTAGTTAAACCTATCCTATCTGTAGCAAATAGCACATCCCTTTACTACTTGTTTTGTAAATTAAATTATATTTTCAGTGAATGTATTTCTTAATGACTTGTGTACTAAAAGCTCTGTAGGTTGTGTTTTTATGTAAATATTATATATTAACCATGGTTGTTAAAAAATCCTGCATGAGGTGCAGTTTCACCTGAATGCTTTGCAACAATAAAGCATTGTCCTAATAACTGACACCACACACTTTCATGTACTTTGCTTTTGGCCCAAGAGTCAGTTGAGTGAATCACGTGAACACTTGTTTTTAGATCCCAAAATTTTAATCAAACTTTTAAATTAAAATATATAATTAGAAAATTTGATAGTATGTGCAGAAGCAAGTAAATAATGCACAAAACTAGTAAAGCCTTCAATTTTTCCAAAAGTTTTTACAAAATTTATTTTTCTAACATTTGAATAAAAAGATACCCTTGGTATATGATTCTCAAAACAGATATCCTTTCTTCAGAATTTCTGATATTTACTCCATAATCTGTTATCAAAATTTCGGCCAGCTTTGATTTTACAATATTCTTTCAAGATGTGTTATACAAAAAAAGAGCTTTAAAAATAAGATAATTCAATCAAAATTACTTAATCTAAGAGACCGTAATTTCATTTTACAAATGCACTTCAACGATACAACTATTACGACTATGGTTTAGTGAATTTGTTTCTTTAACTTCAACATGATATTTTTCCTGAATGTTACAATATCTCAATCTTGTGTTTTATTATGAAATAATTGGTATCTAGTATTTTCTGTTAAACTTGCCTCAGAAAACAATTTTTCCATGTTTCAAAAAAATTGATATTTTCACCAAAGCTACTAAGGCAATAATTATCCTTTAATAATCCCACACATTTTCATCAAAATTAACAGAAAAATATAGAGTTTATTTCTTAAGACTGAGACATTTATAACATTAATGAAAACTATTGTTTCAAATTTAAATAGCAAAGAACTCTTATTAGCACATAGTAGCAACAATTATAAAGGTGGAGTGCGTTTAGCAACAAGACGTTGTATCTTACATTCAGGGATTTTAGTGGAATTATCTTATTTATAAAGCTCTTTATATATTTTGTAAAAATAGTGAAATATGAGTTGACCGAAATCTTGATAAATTATGTAGTAAATATTTGGAATTTTGATGGAACGGTCTCCATTTTCGGAATACTACACTAAGAACGTCTTGCTGTTGAAATACGTGAAAACAAAAAACAATTTCAAATTTTTGTGAAAAATCAGAGGCTATAGCAGATTTCGTGAAAATGTTAATTTTATTAAACATAGAAAGTGTTTTTTAAAGCAAAACAAGAATAAAAATATTGTGTATGGTTTACTTCCCAAGAAAATGCAAGACTAAGACATAACAATAACAAAAAACATTATATTCCATGAAAGTTAAAAAAGAAAGAACTTTCACTAACACTGAGTAGTAACAATTGAAATACTGGTATGTATTTGGCAAGAAGACATTATGGTCTGTTAGACTGAGAGATTTCCAATGAATTAACTTATTTGTGAAGTTCTTCTGTAAATTTTGAAAGAAATAGTAAAATCAAAACTGGCTGAAACTTTCATAACAGATTCTCATGTAAATATTGGGAATTTTGAGGATATCCATTTTGAGAATCATACACCAAGGGCTTCTTTGTATTTAAATATAAGTAAAAACAAATATTTCACAGTTTATGGGAAAATCAAAGGCTTAGTAGTTTTGATGAAAATATCAATTTCTTGAAACATAGCAAAATGTTTTGTTTTTTTAAAGAACATTTATGAGAAAAATATAAGATACGGTTTATATCCTAAGAAAACTCACATATATTAGTCTTGTTGACAATAAATAATTAACTTTAGTCTTAAAACACCATTTTAGACAATTTAATTAAGGAACTTAAGTGTTACAACATTATTACACTTACAAAACCACTCAACAACAGGTTACCAGTTTGTATAAAATTGAAACAAATACGATTTCATTTGTATTGAACTAACTAGATATTGGTTACTTCTTAACAAGTTAATTGTTTAATTATCCGTTGTATAAACTCACCTTATTAATTCTCAGATTATTAACAAATTCCTACTAAAAAAAGTAATGCATGAATATTTTATAGACCACATAAGATATATTAATATATTCTTAAAAATATACCATTGTAGAAGGTGAGGCTTATACATATTATTCAGGAAATTATTCCCATTTTTTTCATACATACAACACTTCAATTACTAAAGCCTAAAATATGTTGGTATTAAACAGCAATAGGTGTACATAATTTAGAAAAGAATTTGCAACCAAAGATCAAATAGATCTAGTGTCATCTGCTTCTCAGCTAACCTTCGACAAAATTATTTTTGAACATTCTTACGATTACACAAAAATAAGTCATGTTAAATACACAATAAAAACAATAACATTTTTGCTGTTACTTATGTTGTTCATAATGGAAAGAGCTTTGTTTGCTTGTTTACTGGAAAGCTACTAGCCATCCACAATTTTGAAGTAATAGACTAGAGGGAAGGCAGCTAGTCAACACCACTTACTGCTGGCTCTTGGTCTATTTCTAACAACAAATAGTGAGAATGTGAGTCACATTTTAATGCTTTCAAGACTGAAAAGGCATGTTTGGGGATGGGATTCAAACCTGTGACCTTCAGTCGAATGCCTCAACCACCAGGCCATGTCAAGACAATGGGAAAGAAGAATGAAACAAAAAGAAAAAGCAAATCAGTTTCACAATGAACTATTTTATTACAAGAAATTTGTAGGTACCTCAAAGCATTCAGTGAAACAACTTTACTGTTGTAATATCTTAAAACAATTAGATAATGTTTGATGTGATGAATGATGCATCTAAAACGTGCCAAAAAACTAATAAAGCAGTCAATGAACCTAAGTTAATTCTGTACATTATTATACTTATAATCAATACTGTTGTTTCAGATCTTTGTCTGCTGAGCCAGAAATGTCCTTATTCTTTGTAAAAGTTCTCTCTTCACTGCATCTGGGACCAAGGCTAAAACAAGAGAAAATAACCATTATGTTTTGTCTTTTCGTATGAAGCAGATGGTGTGCGTTTGTTACTACATACCACAGATGTGACGTTTAAAATAAAACATTTATTCACAATTGCCTAAAATGTTCTCACAGTTAAAATAAGTGTTATTGATTCTTAAAACTTAAAGATGTATAAAAGAAGTTTCCAGAAGTTATAATAATGAGAAACCCACTTGTATGTATTCTAAAGACAGTTAATATGGGTATTTAAAACAATAATTGAAACAAAATACAGAATAATGTTGACCTCCTTAGGTCATTTTCAGGTTAACAAAAAGGAAGTTAAATCATTTCTCTGAACTTTATTGCAATTAAAGGTTTAATACCCATACCAACCATCTTTAGAATACAAATTTTCAGTAGCTTCCATACATAGTATCAAGTGATGCTTTATAGATACAAACAAGTATATATATTCATTGGCACAAATAATTCATTTTAAATAGTTATATCATCAACTGATCATACTTTTTACAGAAGTTTTCTGAAAAATAGCATTCTCATAATTTCTGAAAGATTTTATGTTAATATTTATTCAAGAATACATTATCCTAATAGAAAACATAGTTTCAAAATACTAAAAGTATTGTCTTGATATTCTCCATTGGAAGTCTATAACTGTTATACAGAATTATCAACTATCACATAATTCATAGTTCTACTGAAAAAAAATTTCTAGAAATACACTCTGACACTTAAAGTTTAAAAAAAATGAATTTTTAAACATTTCAGTAATATAGGATCTACATAACAAGAAGGTAGCATAATATTCACAACAGATCCCTATTACCTATAGTTCGTGGTTTTTCCAGATCCCTATCTCAATTACATATAGCTAGTGGTTTTTCCAGATCCCTATTTCAATTACCTATAGTTAGTGGTTTTTCCAGATCCCTATCTCAATTACCTATAGTTAGTGTTTTTCCAGATCCCTATCTCAATTACATATAGCTAGTGGTTTTTCCAGATCCCTATCTCAATTACCCATAGTTAGTGGTTTTTCAAGATCCCTATCTCAATTACCTATAGTTAGTGGTTTTTCCAGATCCCTATCTCAATTACCTATAGTTAGTGGTTTCTCCACCTGATGCAAAAGCAAAAGTTGCAAAAAATAATGGTTGTACCAAAATATATCTACCAATTTGGGTCAGGTATATTTTTATATGTATATCTATTTTTATAGAAATAATGTTTAGTGCATGGAACAGTAAAGCATTATAAAAAAAAAAGCTGTACTGTAGTAAGTAAATGACTGTGCCTTAAGGCTGTAGTGTAGCAACCGAGTGGCTGTGTCTTAAAGCTGTAGTGTATTAAGTGAATGACTGCGTCTTAAAGCTGTAGTGCATTAAGTGAATGACTGCGTCTTAAAGCTGTAGTGTATTAAGTGAATGACTGCGTCTTAAAGCTGTAGTGTATTAAGTGAATGACTGCGTCTTAAAGCTGTAGTGTATTAAGTGAATGACTGTGTCTTAAAGCTGTAGTGTATTAAGTGAATGACTGCGTCTTAAAGCTGTAGTGTATTAAGTGAATGACTGTGTCTTAAAGCTGTAGTGTATTAAGTGAATGACTGTGTCTTAAAGCTGTAGTGTATTAAGTGAATGACTGTGTCTTAAAGCTGCAGTGTATTAGGTGAATGACTGTCTTAAAGCTGCAGTGTATTAAGTGAATGACTGTCTTAAAGCTGCAGTGTATTAAGTGAATGACTGTGTCTTAAAGCTGTAGTGTATTAAGTGAATGACTGTGTCTTAAAGCTGTAGTGTATTAAGTGAATGACTGTCTTAAAGCTGTAGTGTATTAAGTGAATGACTGTCTTAAAGCTGTAGTGTATTAAGTGAATGACTGCGTCTTAAAGCTGTAGTGTATTAAGTGAATGACTGTGTCTTAAAGCTGTAGTGTATTAAGTGAATGACTGTGTCTTAAAGCTGTAGTGTATTAAGTGAATGACTGTTTCTTAAAGCTGTAGTGTATTAAGTGAATGACTGTGTCTTAAAGCTGTAGTGTATTAAGTGAATGACTGTGTCTTAAAGCTGCAGTGTATTAGGTGAATGACTGTCTTAAAGCTGCAGTGTATTAAGTGAATGACTGTCTTAAAGCTGCAGTGTATTAAGTGAATGACTGTGTCTTAAAGCTGTAGTGTATTAAGTGAATGACTGTGTCTTAAAGCTGTAGTGTAGTAAGTGAATGACTGTGTCTTAAAGCTGTAGCATAGTAAGTGAATGACTGTGTCTTAAAGCTGTAGCGTAGTAAGTGAATGACTGTCTTAAAGCTGTATTGTAGTAAGTGAATGACTGTCTTAAAGCTGTAGTGTATTAAGTGAATGACTGTGTCTTAAAGCTGTAGTGTATTAAGTGAATGACTGTCTTAAAGCTGTAGTGTATTAAGTGAATGACTGTGTCTTAAAGCTGTAGTGTATTAAGTGAATGACTGTCTTAAAGCTGTAGTGTATTAAGTGAATGACTGTCTTAAAGCTGTAGTGTAGTAAGTGAATGACTGTGTCTTTACTTGTAAACAATTAAATGAGGTTATGCACATGCTAGTTCTATTAAATGAAAGGTGTATTATGAAATATATAACATTCAATTTCTTAGGTTGAATGTATGATAATTACTCAGAGAAATCAGATTTGAAGTAAAAGTGATTACATCTTTGTTAAAAAAAAATAGGCCAAGAAAGAGTTGTGGCACATAGTGAATGAAACAAAAAATCTATTGTCAAGAAAATAACTATCGAACTTCTGTCAATAAATACCACAATAAAACAAAGTTTACAACTGAAAGCATTTTGGATTTTTATAATTTAAACAGGTAATTACTAGTGAAATACTAAATGCCTTTTCTTGTAGAGTTGCTCTCATACTGGTGATGATCACGTGGCTTTTGGTTCAGGATGTCCTTGACATGTTAAAACTTATCCAGCATGAACCACTCTCTCACCTTCCATATGACTCACTGCTCATATGTCATGAGAACTTACATAACTGCTGCTTTTCTGCCAGGTTTGTTAGATGTAGTTGTGATAAAGAAACATATTTCTTGATCCTGAATAAGTGGATGGGAAAGTATTCTAGAGGTAAGCACCTGTTTGAAAATAATTTTCATTCCAAAAATGTACAATTCAAATCAAGCAGATTTACCTCTATATACTAAAAGCAGGAATACCCATATTTAGATGGAGGGAACTAGAACAATGGTTTACTAAATGTAGGGCTCTTTTAGAGAAGGATAACAATATATAGCACAATAAATGATAGATATGATCAAACAGAATCCAAAAACAGGGTAAAAACCAATGAATTGAGTTCTTGGAAGAATTGAGAGAAATAAGTCAGTTTCATATTACAACAGAACAAAATGAGAGTGTTAAAACAGAAAGTATTCTACCCACCAAGACACATCATTTCATATTACAACAGAACAAAATGTGAGTGCTAAAACAGAAAGTATTCTACCCACAAAGGCACATCATTTCCCTAGTCATCCCTAGGAGTAGTGTACATTCTTAGGAGTGATGTCATAACAAGTAAGCAAAGTAGGAACATAATGTCTTATAATGGAAGGCTCTCAGGTGACCAGTAATAACTAATGAATTGAATTGCTACTTGGGTTAAGTCACCCTACATTGTCATTTAGAAGGCACAGAACTGTCCAATTAAGTGAAAAGAAATTCAGAAATACTCAACATTTGGCTTGAAAATCCTAAAAAGATGTAATGGGAACACCAAATGAGGTTAAGAAATATAAATAAATAAAAGCAGTAAGGTGATCACCATTCCAGATGAAACTATGAGACATCATATGGACACCTGACATTTTATCTATTCTGTTGCCTCTCGATGATATGCAATAAGAACATGCACATGCAGGTTGGTAAGGTACCTTCCAAGGCAACATCAGTCATCAGATAGATTCTCTGTCCACTTCCAAAGAGTATCACACACTGATGGAGCACCAGTAGAGGGCATAATTTTGTTTAGAGCAACTACAGAGGTATGTGTAATATAAAAGTCCCAACTGAACAAATTCATTTATAAGGTTTTTTTGAAAAAAATAAAAAATGCGAAGCACTAACAGTAAAAATATTATAACGTCTTCTGCCTGATGCAAACAATAAAACAAAATATGTTCTGAAGAAAAGATAGAAGAGCAAAAGCTAAAGGTTCATAGGGAAAGAGGCCGAGAAATGTAAGATTAAACCCAAGTTCTGTTTAAGACATTGTCTAGGAACTTAGTCATTGAAAATGAAAGAATAAGATTATTTGAACAATGGAGATTGATAGCTTCTGAATTTGGTAGATAAGGCAGCTCTGTAATAAGCCAGGAAAAACAACATGAAGAAAGAAGCTGTTTCAGTTGGGCTACAAGATGTTGAAAATTGCATGATTGTATTTTCTTAATAGGTTAATTATTCAATTCTACAACAATAGGAAAGATAATATGAGCCACTCTGTGAAAGAATCCAGATTAGCCATGGTATCAAGTCTTTCAACAATGTTGCATAATTTTTGTTGTTGTGGGATTGTTAGTTAAGATAACATAGCCATCAAAAGTGTGTGACTGTTAGTTAAGATGGCAGTCATCAAAAAGCAACTTGTTATCAATACTTCATGTATAAAACTACATATCACTAAATATACTTACTTTTGTAAAATAAGGTTTCTAATAGGCCATGCTGACAAACTAACCACCATTTATTTTTGTTTGTTCAAGTGGATCCCTATAATTTTGTCACTTGAAAAAGAGTTAAACATATTTCTTGTTCTCAGGTCTTTAATAACATGCTAGTTCCTTTTATTTACTATCAACATACTGTGTTTATACAGCATTCACTGAACTTTCAATACTATCAACATACTGTGTTTATACAGCATTTACTGCACTTTCAATCTTCATGTAAACAAAACAAGTCAGTTTATCACTTACAATTAAAACCAAAATGTCAAAACAAACACACAATACCCTTTTAAAAGATGTAAAAATGAACACATAATACTCTTTTAAAAGATGTCAAAACAAACACATACCTTTTGAAAACATGTCAAAATAAATACATAATACCCTTTCAAAATATGTCAAAATAAATACATAATACCCTTTCAAAATATGTCAAAATAAACACATACCTCTTCAAAACATGTCAAAATAAACACATACCTCTTCAAAATATGTCAAAATAAACACATACCTCTTCCCTTTGGGGTGATTTCAGCAACAAGATCATCCACAGTAACATTTTCAACACCTTTCTCTTTAACAATATCTGTGGCAAAAGGTACAATGTTCAGAAACCTTTTAAAATGTCAGTAACACAACTGTTTATGTCAAATGTTACTTCAAAATAAAGATGCTAAAATCAAAAAGATTTATCACAGAAAAATTATACAAAGTCCAAATCAAATACACAACTTTTGTGATAGCAATTTATTATAGTTCCACAATGCTTGGAAATGTACAGAACTAATATAAAGTTAACTGGCCAATTCTAATATGTAATTTTGAAACTAATATTTAATAATTGATGTGAAAAACCACTGCACTACATCATAAAATAAGTGACATCAGGAAATGTTGATAATTGAATTTGTATACCAAAGGCTACATCAAACATGTAAGGTTTCATTCTGCTTTTAGAAATGATTCACAGTGCATCATTTGTGAACATTAAGATTATCCCATAAAGCATTATTACAGGTATGGTTGAAACTTTAACATTCTACCATTGTAAAGTGGTTGAACAAAAGACTTTATCAGAATAAATTTGATCAGACAGTACTGGTTGCTCATACACCTTGTAATGGTCACCCTACATGACAAATATGTATTATTGAGTTCAGTTCAAAAGTCCTGAGAAACTAAATTCTGTAGTTTTTCCAAATGTGTCAAAAAAGGCATAATAATTCCACAGAGTACCCAATCTCATGATATTTTATGAATGAAATTCAAGTCTTACTTTAGTAAATAAAAATTTAAATGTTTTTGTTTTAGACTCAGAACATAAGTTTATTTATTAACATTTCTGTTTATCTTATATCTATAAATAAGATATTCATGAGAGTATAGTTACAATTACATATGCTGTCAAATTGTTCTGCCTAATTCCAATGAATTAACAAAATGTTTATGCAGTTTTACATCATAACAGATGTCAAAAGTGGTTCCAGTCCATATGGTATGACAATTAAAAATGTTTCATGAAAAACAAAAAAGTTACTAGAAAGTATTGATATTGCATGAGCAACATATCCAAGCATTAGCTACCTCTGAAACTGATGATGTTGCATAAGCAACATATCCAAGCATTAGCTACCTCTGAAACTGATGATGTTGCATAAGCAACATATCCAAGCATTAGCTACCCCTGAAACTACTGATGTTGCATAAGCAACTCATCTGAGTGTAAGCTACCAATGAAACTACTGGTGTTGCATAAGCAACACATATGAGCATAAGCTACCATTAAAACTACTGGTGTTGCATAAACAACCATTGAAACTACTGGCATTGCATAAGCAACACATCCGAGCATAAGCTACCATTCCAGAAAGATTAAAGCATATACTATATATTTAGTCATTTTAATTTATTAGTTTTCAATATTTTACTATCAAACAGGAGATATGAATTCAAACAGGGAATACTTGACTAAAGTAAAGTATCACGTACTTGTTATGAAACATTTTTCAGTGAGGCCACATATAGATAAAATACTGCCCACTGACTCTCTGCCAGATCTACCTAACCAAGCAATAACACATCTTGATATCAAAGGGTATTGTAAATGGATTATGCTTTAAAATCTAGTGTGTGTAAGTATTTTTCTCAGGACTTACACTTGTTAAAATCCACACATTTTAAAGAATTAAACTAGCCAATTGCAATGACCACAAACAGTAACACTATATTACTGTACAGTTTGAAACTGATTTGATGTTATGGATTAGAAACTGTTGTGGTTCAGTTCCTAAATATAAAAATGTACATTTTCACTTTAACTTGTTAAATTCAAAAAGAGATAAGGGCTTCAGCTGTGAAAGATCAAATCATTCTTCTACATATATTTTACTTTACTAATCTATTGTTTTCTTGAGTTGGTATGTCCACTTGTAAACAAGTTTAGTGTACATTCTTATTTCAATGTGATAAAAACCATTTTAAAACTTTGGTACTTTCCATGTGCAAAAAATTAAACAGATTTGATCAACATTATTTATTGTGAACTTGTATATTTGTTTGTGCATGTACACACACACACACATAGTATTCATAGATCTCAGCAGCATATTCTCATTTGCATGGACTATGCTACTACTAGACTATTTGTTGTCATGTGCAAAGATATAGATGTGGGCTACCAGTACTGTATCCATTACAATTATCAAAACTCTATTTGTTGCACTATAAGCCATCAGACTTACTACTTGGCCAGCAAAGGCTACCTTAATTCAGCTTTTGATATCATAGTCTGGAAGAAACAACTGTATCTTGTTATATCTTTACGTGTGAGTTACCATACCTTTACAATAGGCTTTCATTTGATCTTTCCACCCACATTCAATAAGGCGTGTTCGTAACAGCTCCCTTAATCTGTAAGATCAGTAAAGATACATATTAATTAGAATATCTTGTTCAATTAAACAACCTCTGTTAAAAGGTTTATAATAAAAATTTAAATCTGAACTAAATATACCTATATTTACATTACATTAATACAGTTAAGACACTTTTGTTTTCAAACTTGGTTTTATGTTACCTCTCATACCAGCTGTCTACAGGCTAAAACAGCCACCAAGCAATTAGGAAAGTTGGAAAAATAATGTGACAAAGAGGGCAGTAAAATGTACTATTGGAATGGTATTTGTTAAAAATACAGAAAATGAGATATAGAGGGAAATAAAAATGTCCAATCATTAGTCATTTTTGACATTTCTTTGTTCTTAGTATTGTTTTAGCAAAGGTCAGGCAGCTGCCGTGACTGTTTTGGAATTTCACGCAAAGCTACACGAGGGCTATCTGCGCTAGCCATCCCTAATTTAGCAGTGTAAGACCAGAGGGAAGACAGCTAGTCATCACCACCCACTGCCAACTCTTGGGCTACTCTTTTACCAACAAATAGTGGGATCAACCGTTACATTATAATGCCCCCACAATTCAAAGAGCAAGCATGTTTGGTACAACAGGGATTTGAACCCGTGACCCTCAAATTACGAGTCAAATGCCTTAACCCACCTGGCAATGTTGGGCCAGCTGCTGTGACATCTTACATGATCTGAGATCTTACATTTCTAACAATTTCACTGTCAGTTACCAGCAGTTTGTAGACTGAAAATAATAGTTGTAACTGTGACAGAAATTAGTGGGTGAACTAAAAATAACATAAAAACGATTATAAGTTATAAGCAAGCATCAAGTATATAATGGATTATTATTATATCTTAATGTTTGAAAGATTATTTAACTAAGTGCAATTTATCTGTGTTAATAAACATAGGTACTCTCTATAAACATGATCCTGAGAAGTTAGTGACTACTGAAGCTATGAACTGGTTGAATGTTAAACCAATTCATTTCATGAGACAGAAGAGTTTAAGTACTGTTGTTTTGGTGTGTTTGTGTGTAAACACCAAAACACACAAAATGCTAGAATACAGAAAGCCAAAATAATAAACAATTACCTTTAACTTCATGATACAAGCAAAGATATTTGAATTTTTTTCAAAATTTCACTTCTTGTAAAGTAAACAAATAAGCTTTGAGCCTAATTATACACTTTGAAGGTACACCTTGCTCTTTGAGGTTGGAATAAAAAAGTAATTTTAATAACATTGGTTTTGCCAATTTTAAATATTTAAAGCTTTAATTTCTGACTAACTTGAAGTTACTTCCAATTGAAGCTATATTATTGCACATTCATGTAAAAACAAAAAATACAGGCACAAATAGTAAGAATTATATTACAAACTGTATCATTATCAGATAACTTGCTTTTAATCCTGTTAGGTTACGGTATACAAAATGAATTTATATAGTTCAGTTAAATACTACATAATAATCCTATAAGATGTGCCACTAGGTTATTGACAACTCATGTGAAGACTAGTTACTTCTTGAGAGACAGAGTTCCTTTACTAATGTAATCAGTAGCCACCTGGTTGCATTACTGGTTCTTCATCTTTAGTTTTTCTCAACTAACCATATGCATTTCCTCTTAATGGATGTAAAGACATTCCATGGTTACTGCTTTTAACCTATTAATACAGAACAGTTGATATCCTGCCTACAGGGGAGTTTTTATGAGCTTATAAGCTTCCTTGATTAGCTTTGGCCCCTACAATGTTTGGCACATACAGCCAGGTGATGATCTTATCTTATAGTTGTTCTGCCATTTACCAGGGAACAGACCAATCTCAATTTTATGCAGCACAACCTGTCAATATGTCACAATTTTATGTTAGAGGCACTTTCTATTTGTGATTTCTGCTTTCAACAATCCAGAGAAAAGCCTGCTTTACAGCTTATAACTCTATCCTCATGCTGCTTGTGGGAACATTAAATACCCAACCAGTTTTATGCAGAATGTTGTTGCTCTATGAGATAATGAATGTCCAACCAGCTTTCTGACTACCTGTGGTGTGTAAAACATCTGTGGTATGTAATTAGATACTGATAGATGTTTCACTACCTCACCCTCTGCCCTATTCCACATTGGGGAAACCTGAGGTTTGTTAGTGACAAATTACTGACAGGTGAATGCATATTACCCACCAGCCCAACTCTGTCTTCTGAAGTATCTTTTTGATAATCTCCTGTTTCTGCAAGTTCACTGTAAATACAGAATGTCCATGTTGGAAAGGACAGTGGTTCAATGATGGAAAACAAGATCTTTACAATGTGAATAATCTTGCTCATAAACACTGATGGTGTTGAGGCCTTGATGGGGTGACTGAAGTACACTCTGTAACCAGTATTAAACCGGTGTTTTGTATCTTATCTAACTTCTAGCACTTAAGACTGTCTGTGGATTATGAATTGCCAAAGAACATTACCTGCTTACAGTCTATTTTCTGCTGCAATTTTAAGTGCATTAATGCCTGTGGTATCATTGATTAACATGGTGTAAATGTCACTGGTGAAACTGAGTTGTCTGTTAAAAGTTACTCATAGTATTTCTTCCAGGAGAATAACAGTGCCCACAAAGAATGGCTTGTTTTTACAATATGTTGTTCATTATTAACCACAAAGTGACACAAAGAGCTATCTGTGCTCTGCCCACCATGGGTATTAAAACCCTATTTCTAGCAGTGTAAGCCTGCAGACATATAACTGTGCCACTAGGGGGCCTTTACAACATGTCTGTTGTTGAGTGTGTGGAATATAAATTTCAATAACATACACAAAACAACCTATGCTCTACAACTTCAGTTAGAAGTCAGAAGTTATACAAATGCATCAAAACTAGAAATATTATCACAAAACACATTAAAGTAGTACCATGCAGTAAGGACAAAGCATATGTACATAAATAGAGCCTGAGCAAAGCAGAGGAAATGTCTCTAATCTACATGCTTGTAACTACTCCAGAGAAAAAATTATGTATTCAACAGTATTTACATATTTCATGGTGAACATGTATCTACAAGTATGACTTTGGAATTATTTTTCAATTAATTTATATAATTAATTATATAAGTATGACTTTGGAATTATTTTTCAATTAATTTATATAATTAATTATATAAGTATGACTTTAGAATTATTTTTCAATTAATTTATATAATTAATTATATAAGTATGACTTTAGAATTATTTTTCAATTAATTTATATAATTTTGCCAATTTTTGCTTAAGTAACACAAATTTTATATAAACTATTGACCTAATGGTTCATCTAATTAGAGCTTGGTTGCACCTTACTTCCTTATCCACCACAATAAAAGAAACATCTAGCTGAATATGTTATAGACTTCAAATGTTTTTCTAACTATTATAGTTTTGCAGTTGTTTTCTGCATGTACAAAGTATTTCAGGAAAATAAACCTAGATATTTTAATTTTCTTTCCACTTTTCTTATACTTCATGACATATCTCAGGTTTATGATAAAAGCTTTATTATATATGCATTTTTTTTCATATAATAATAACAATTAACTATCACAAAATATTTACTGTTTCATTTTGCTTACATGTGTACTTAGACCATTAAGTGGGTTTCTTCCTACAAATTTGCACAAAACTACTGATCTAACTGGACTAATCCTTCATTTAAAAAAATGGTCCCAAGATTTCATGTGATAAACTACTAAAGATTCTTATCACAGTGTATGATAAATAATCAGTGAAGAGTAAAAAAGCATTACGTTTTGGCTCTCACTTAAAAACCATTACAACTTTTGTATGTGACCTTGTATGCTAACTTCTTAATCAGGATCAGAGAAAAGAAATTATTATTTATTCTAGAAAAGCAAAGACTGTACCATGTTTATTAGTTGGCATAACAACTTGTATTGGTACTACATAACCTCTTTCTAAATGTTAAAATCATGATAATACAAGACCTTTTTTTAATTGCACATGAGTTGATTTATTTTAATATTAGCATCATAAAACAAAATATCTGCTTTTAAACAAGAAGTTGTTGGTTAGATGGAAGTTTAGAAAAACACATATTCAACAACAAATATAATGCCCCCACAGCAGAAAAAAACACTCAAATTTTGAATCACAAGACAACCACCCTATCTTAGAAATCACTGGGCCACCCAGCTCAAAGAATAACAAACCTGAACTAATAAAATGATAATAATAATAATTGTCAAGCTGTAATCCTAGTGTCACAATGATAATAATAATAATTGTCAAACTGTAATCCCAGTATCACAATGATAATGATAACTGTTAAGCTGTAATCCTAGTGTCACAATGATAATAATAACTGTTAAGCTGTAGTCCTAGTGTCACAATGATAATAATAACTGTTAAGCTGTAGTCCTAGTGTCACAATGATAATAATAACTGTTAAGCTGTAATCCTAGTGTCACAATGATAATAATAACTGTTAAGCTGTAGTCCTAGTGTCACAATGATAATAATAATAACTGTTAAGCTGTAGTCCTAGTGTCACAATGATAATAATAATAACTGTTAAGCTGTAATCCTAGTGTCACAATGATAATAATAACTGTTAAGCTGTAATCCTAGTGTCACAATGATAATAATAACTGTTAAGCTGTAATCCTAGTGTCACGATGATAATAATAACTGTTAAGCTATAATCCTAGTGTCACAATGATAATAATAACTGTTAAGCTGTAGTCCTAGTGTCACAATGATAATAATAACTGTTAAGCTGTAGTCCTAGTGTCACAATGATAATAGTAACTGTCAAGCTATAATCCTAGTGTCACAATGATAATAATAATAACTGTCAAGCTATAATCCTAGTGTCACAATGATAATAATAATAACTGTCAAGCTATAATCCTAGTGTCACAATGATAATAATAATAACTGTTAAGCTGTAATCCTAGTGTCACAATGATAATAATAACTGTTAAGCTATAATCCTAGTGTCACAATGATAATAATAATAACTGTTAAGCTATAATCCTAGTGTCACAATGATAATAATAATAACTGTTAAGCTGTAATCCTAGTGTCACAATGATAATAATAACTGTTAGGCTGTAGTCCTAGTGTCACAATGATAATAATAACTGTCAAGCTATAATCCTAGTGTCACAATGATAATAATAATAACTGTTAAGCTGTAATCCTAGTGTCACAATGATAATAATAATAACTGTTAAGCTATAATCCTAGTGTCACAATGATAATAATAATAACTGTTAAGCTGTAATCCTAGTGTCACAATGATAATAGTAACTGTCAAGCTATAATCCTAGTGTCACAATGATAATAACTGTCAAGCTGTAATCCTAGTGTCACAATGATAATAATAACTGTTAAGCTGTAATCCTGGTGTCACAGTGATAATAATAACTGTCAAGCTGTAATCCTAGTGTCACAATGATAATAATAACTGTTAAGCTGTAGTCCTAGAGTCACAATGCTAATAATATTAACTGTTAAGCTGTAGTCCTAGAGTCACAATGATAATAATAACTGTTAAGCTGTAATCCTAGTGTCACAATGATAATAATAACTGTTAAGCTGTAGTCCTAGTGTCACAATGATAATAATAACTGTTAAGCTGTAGTCCTAGTGTCACAATGATAATAGTAACTGTCAAGCTATAATCCTAGTGTCACAATGATAATAATAATAATAACTGTTAAGCTGTAGTCCTAGTGTCACAATGATAATAGTAACTGTCAAGCTATAATCCTAGTGTCACAATGATAATAATAATAACTGTCAAGCTATAATCCTAGTGTCACAATGATAATAATAATAACTGTTAGGCTGTAATCCTAGTGTCACAATGATAATAATAATAACTGTTAAGCTGTAATCCTAGTGTCACAATGATAATAATAACTGTTAAGCTGTAGTCCTAGTGTCACAATGATAATAATAACTGTTAAGCTGTAATCCTAGTGTCACAATGATAATAATAACTGTTAAGCTGTAATCCTAGTGTCACAATGATAATAATAACTGTTAAGCTGTAATCCTAGTGTCACAATGATAATAATAACTGTTAAGCTGTAGTCCTAGTGTCACAATGATAATAATAACTGTCAAGCTGTAATCCTAGTGTCACAATGATAATAATAACTGTTAAGCTGTAATCCTAGTGTCACAATGATAATAATAACTGTTAAGCTGTAGTCCTAGTGTCACAATGATAATAATAACTGTCAAGCTATAATCCTAGTGTCACAATGATAATAATAATAACTGTTAAGCTGTAATCCTAGTGTCACAATGATAATAATAACTGTTAAGCTATAATCCTTGTGTCACAATGATAATAATAATAACTGTTAAGCTGTAATCCTAGTGTC
This sequence comes from Tachypleus tridentatus, assembly GCF_004210375.1. Lineage (NCBI taxonomy): Eukaryota > Metazoa > Arthropoda > Merostomata > Xiphosura > Limulidae > Tachypleus > Tachypleus tridentatus. Next base: position 49,444,988 of record NC_134836.1, read on the forward strand.
ACAATGATAATAATAACTGTTAAGCTGTAGTCCTAGTGTCACAATGATAATAATAACTATTAAGCTGTAATCCTTGTGTCACAATGATAATAATAACTGTTAAGCTGTAATCCTAGTGTCACAATGATAATAACTGTCAAGCTGTAATCCTGGTGTCACAGTGATAATAATAACTGTTAAGCTGTAATCCTAGTGTCACAATGATAATAATAACTGTTAAGCTGTAATCCTGGTGTCACAGTGATAATAATAACTGTCAAGCTGTAATCCTAGTGTCACAGTGATAATAACTGTCAAGTTGTAATCCTAGTGTCACAGTGATAATAATAACTGTCAAGCTGTAATCCTAGTGTCACAGTGATAATAACTGTCAAGCTGTAATCCTAGTGTCACAGTGATAATAATAACTGTCAAGCTGTAATCCTAGTGTCACAGTGATAATAATAACTGTCAAGCTGTAATCCTAGTGTCACAGTGATAATAACTGTCAAGCTGTAATCCTGGTGTCACAGTGATAATAACTGTCAAGCTGTAATCCTGGTGTCACAGTGATAATAATAACTGTCAAGCTGTTATCCTGGTGTCACAGTGATAATAACTGTTAAGCTGTAATCCTGGTGTCACAGTGATAATAATAACTGTCAAGCTGTAATCCTGGTGTCACAGTGATAATAATAACTGTCAAGCTGTAATCCTAGTGTCACAATGATAATAATAACTGTTAAGCTGTAATCCTGGTGTCACAGTGATAATAATAATAACTGTCAAGTTGTAATCCTAGTGTCACAGTGATAATAATAACTGTCAAGCTGTAATCCTAGTGTCACAGTGATAATAATAATAACTGTCAAGCTGTAATCCTGGTGTCACAGTGATAATAATAACTGTCAAGCTGTAATCCTGGTGTCACAGTGATAATAATAACTGTCAAGCTGTAATCCTAGTGTCACAATGATAATAATAACTGTCAAGCTGTAATCCTAGTGTCACAATGATAATAATAACTGTCAAGCTGTAATCCTAGTGTCACAATGATAATAATAACTGTCAAGCTGTAATCCTGGTGTCACAATGATAATAATAACTGTCAAGCTGTAATCCTAGTGTCACAATGATAATAATAACTGTCAAGCTGTAATCCTGGTGTCACAATGATAATAATAACTGTCAAGCTGTAATCCTAGTGTCACAATGATAATAATAACTGTCAAGCTGTAATCCTGGTGTCACAATGATAATAATAACTGTCAAGCTGTAATCCTGGTGTCACAGTGATAATAATAACTGTTAAGCTGTAATCCTAGTGTCACAATGATAATAATAACTGTCAAGCTGTAATCCTGGTGTCACAATGATAATAATAACTGTCAAGCTGTAATCCTAGTGTCACAATGATAATAATAACTGTCAAGCTGTAATCCTGGTGTCACAATGATAATAATAACTGTCAAGCTGTAATCCTGGTGTCACAATGATAATAATAACTGTCAAGCTGTAATCCTAGTGTCACAATGATAATAATAACTGTCAAGCTGTAATCCTGGTGTCACAATGATAATAATAACTGTCAAGCTGTAATCCTAGTGTCACAATGATAATAATAACTGTTAAGCTGTTATCCTGGTGTCACAGTGATAATAATAACTGTTAAGCTGTAGTCCTAGTGTCACAATGATAATAATAACTGTTAAGCTGTAGTCCTAGTGTCACAATGATAATAGTAACTGTCAAGCTATAATCCTAGTGTCACAATGATAATAATAATAATAACTGTTAAGCTGTAGTCCTAGTGTCACAATGATAATAATAACTGTCAAGCTGTAATCCTAGTGTCACAGTGATAATAATAATAACTGTCAAGCTGTAATCCTGGTGTCACAGTGATAATAATAACTGTCAAGCTGTAATCCTGGTGTCACAGTGATAATAATAACTGTCAAGCTGTAATCCTAGTGTCACAATGATAATAATAACTGTCAAGCTGTAATCCTGGTGTCACAGTGATAATAATAACTGTCAAGCTGTAATCCTGGTGTCACAGTGATAATAATAACTGTCAAGCTGTAATCCTTGTGTCACAGTGATAATAACTGTCAAGCTGTAATCCTAGTGTCACAGTGATAATAACTGTCAAGCTGTAATCCTAGTGTCACAGTGATAATAACTGTCAAGCTGTAATCCTAGTGTCACAGTGATTATAACTGTCAAGTTGTAATCCTAGTGTCACCACATTACAGTCTTATTACTTACCATAGCAGTCCTTATTGTAAAACTTGTACATGAAAGTTTCAGTTTTAACCACTGGTAGGAATTTTTGTTTACTGTGTTCAAAGTTAATTCAGTTTCTATATGTTTAGTCTTTGATCAGTTTATGTTGATAAGTACAACTCGACTAGCACCATTAAACTAAAACCTAATAGGTGCACTGATTTATATTTCTGAAACTAAAACTTGCAGAACTATCTAATTTTTAAAGTTTGTTGTTGACTTGATATTAAAGATGTCAAAGAAAATGCATATACAATTTACACAACAAAGAAATATTTTAGGTTTTACTTTAAAAATGCTATGGTAGTCACATTATACTATATCTAGGAACACACACACTTATGCATCACAATATACCATGTTATGATCCTTAAATAAAATAACAATGACCATTTTAAACAGTCATATATACAAACACATTTGCACAACTTGGATTTTTAGACACTTTTTTGAAACATGCAAAAATCTGAAGGTATTTTTACATGAAAGATATAGTAGCTTATAATAAAATATAACAATAATATATAATAATAAAACAGAGGTTTCCCAGTCTTACCTTTCTCGCTCACCAGTTTCTATTAATTTCTGATTAACTGCTGTTTTCATTTGAAGATCTTTTAGTTTTTTATCTTGAGGACTATGAAAACAAACATGATAAAACATAAGAGAAAGGCTTAATACAAGTGAATATTCTAGATGATTTGATCTGTTATGCAAGTTTGGTAGTTAGATATAGTTGAATGAGTAATCAAACAAAATTAAATGAAAACAGATGTAAACATTTAGGATAAATAATTGTAACTTCCTGTTAAACTCTGCAGTCATGCTAGAAAGCAAACAAGAGAAAATCCTTAATAACTGTGACACTTGAAATTATTTTAACCTGTTCAGTGCCGTAGAGGAGATAACTCGTCCAAGTCGGTCGGTAACATAGTGCCACGGACGAGTTAATTCGTTCTCAATACTGTGTTCTCAATGTGTTTTTAAAGACATGCATTTGACCTACTTACAAATTGTTTCACTTTTGTTCCAAAATGGCGTCATGGAAAAAGTTAAAAAATGAAGAAGCATTAGAGTTGTATTTTGAACTTGGCTCGGAGTTGTCGTAGCAGCCGAAATACTTGGCAGTCAACAGGTAAAAAGCATGTTAAGACTAAATTAATCTATGAATTTTTTTTCCTTTTTTATTAGTTACATTTTTGTTTGCCAGCAAAACCAAGCATGAGGTGCACATATACACAACTTAATTTTATTACTCATCAGGGCTTCTACCAGCCTGCCCTTAAAATGGAATTATTTTAGCCAGAATTGCACTAAATTAATCTACAAGACTTTGGGCATGATAAAATACATCCATCAAAAGGGTTTGAACTTTTGAGTCCAAAACTGGTATCAGATCTCATATTGGTCAAGAGTTGATGGAGCTATGAGCTAAAAGTTTGTGCTTGAGAAACTCAGAGCCATTCTCCGAGGTATAGCTAAATATGAATCTAGATTTATTTTCCAGGTTTTATAGTGGTTATAAAATAACTGTAAAAGCTTGGCCAATTTGAATAGTTCTTCACATCTAGCTTCTGGTGGCCTGTAGAGAAGAAAATCCAGATGTCTTCTGTTTTTCAGTAATACCTGGTATTATCACTCCATCTCTTCTGTATATGCCACTTTTTAGCTGTCCAAAGCATCCCAAGGTCAAAAACTAGCAAGCAGTCAAAACCAAGATTTCTTATTTTCATTCATCTTCATCTTTCTTCAACAGGTCTAGTGCCTACCTAGTCCTACCAACAATTATAATTTTACCATCATTTGATAGAGCAGAACAGTCTTCACAGCCTTTGACTACTTACTTTATTGTTATTTTATGCAAAATTTATAAAGTTTTAGAATACACTCTATAACCTAGTAACCCACGTACAACATCTTATTAGAAAACAGACAGACATGTATTAGTAAAAATAAAAAAGTTATTTAAGACTGGCTACAGAACTTGAAGAAAAAAGAACCACACAAGATTGCAATGGAAATGGGCATATCATGTGATCATTTACACAAAGAAGAAAATCTCTATTTTAATGGCTTACTCACTGCCAAAATAAACAAAACCACAATTAGCTGACCAGACAATGTATCCTCTTCCATCCATACCTTGTTTGGTTCCTTTTTCCAAGTTCATTAGCTAGTCTAACACAGCTGTTTTTTATTTAGCAACAATATTTTTTCTTACACTTGTAAAATATAGTGTTACTGAGCTAACCTTTTGATATTTATTTAGAAGGTTCTTAACGTTCAATAAATAAGAAAACTGTAAAGTAAAAAAGCAAGTATTTTTTATTCATAATATTAAGACTAGCTTGCTTCAAGACTATTCTGAGTTGAACTGACCAAAGTGAATTAAAACACATATCTTTATCAGAAATATTTCATTAAAAATTCTGATTTTTTTTTGTGTACAGCACACTTCTACTGTGCAATAGAAGCTTACTGAATTTTGTAAACATGTATTAGATAAATTTGAAATTGCAGAAGTTATGGTAAAGGGTAACAATGGACTGATTCCAAGCATGTAGAGTTAAAAGAATCAGTTGTTTTCACCAAAAATAAACATTCAACAGTTTTTAAAGTTTTATCAACAAACATAACTATTCACTCTTTCCAATGCTCCATTCTGAAAAAACTTTGTTCCCAAACTTCCATAATTCATGTGCATAACTTCACATTTCTAAATATTAAATTAATTCTTTTATGCTCTAGCTCTTTCACTAAAACTCATTATTCTGTTACTTGTAAACCAAATTTGTTTTCATTTCTCAATCCAACAATCACCCAACTTACTAATGAATCTCTTATAAGGAGCCATATATTAATCATACAATTCTCTAATAAAATTAAGAAAGACAAATAGATGTATAAAAGCTCAAAACATTCCTATATTCAAAGTATATTAAAAATGTAGTAGAAAAATCAACTTATTTCTGTGGACTTTGATAATTACAAAAACAAACTGTTGTCAAACCAGAAATATTACAGCATGAACTAAACACAGAAAATACACAAACATGCAAAAGTCAAACTCTTCAATATACTACTTCTAGCTTTGCTGAAGATATTGAGAGTTACAAGATGCCTGGTATCAACTGGATAATTGGAAAAACACTTTGAAAATTACCCTTAATTAAAGTAAATACAAGACTATTTATTTTCGTCAACAAAATTTGGATCATGAATTTAATATATAGAGAAACTCAATCCATAGTTATGAGAGAAGGACCTCAGTTTATCATTGATAAGTCACTCAAGTCATCAAGTCATTAGTGCTTTGTTGGATATTTATAGATACGTTAATTATGAGCCAAAAGCAAGAATTATCTGTATAAATTACTAGTAATACACCACTTTGGTCTCTTTATCTAAGAACAGATACTGACTTACTAGAAAAAGTTCAGAGGAAGGCTACTAGAATGATTATATATGGAAACAGGTTGAGATATCTGGTTTACCCTTGCAAAAAAAAGGTGTGAGGTGATGTTACTGGAGTTTACAATAAGATAATGGATGGACTTCTTTATGCTATGTTATGAAATTGGACATATGGGTACAAGTTTAAGATCCATAAAACACAGGCTTGTCTGCAGCCAAAACAATGGCAGTAGTTGGGGCCTGTACATTACAAGAGATTAAATTAGAAATGCATAACTTTCTGAAAAATAAATGGTAGGTTTACAGTTTTACTTTTTCTCAAAGTGGGAATGCAGGGACTGCCTTGAAGAACCAAGTAGTCCAATGATCATATTTTATATTACAAATCCAAAACAACATCTGATCCAACTATAGTGTCTGGAAATAAAACAAATTAGCTACTATTTTCTTAAGATGTTTTCCTAATGATACTACCCAGTAAACACTATATTACTTATACTGCAGTTACACAGTAACCAACATAATTAAAAGGTTCATATTAGTTGTGTTTACAAGTAGGAAGGAGTTGCTTTTGTATGAAGGTATTCTATCTTTTTATTATGCCTGTGGATCACTTACACACGTCATCAGTTCCACAGTATGTCTGATCTAATCTTAAACTAATAACTTTTAATAATTCTTGCTTCTCTGATCTTAAACTTGAAGTCTATTCCTGTTAATGCAAAACTTTAAAATTCTACCTCAAATAATTACACAGGCCTGCAATGGTTTTACTGTCTTGAATATTTTACATGTTCTACAGTAGTTTCAGTTGAGAATTTTCACTAAAAAGTCAAATGTACTGTTACATAACTGAATCATTTTGATTGAAATTGAGTCACACTTTGCTATGCTTAAAATGTAAACAACTGCTGGTTACAGATTTCTTTAGATCAATTGCAATGCAAGTCTTATTGAGTGTTAAAGTACCCAAAGAACCACAACACTAATATATAAATGGTTAACTGGTTGCATGAAGTGTCATTGTTGGATAGTATTTGTTTATGTATGCACTTTGTTGGTTTTTTTAATACTCTAGTTGTTGGTATAGCAACAAGAGGTTCTGTTATATTTGTGGTAATTTTTTTGTAAAAAGCAAAGGCAACAGATTATAAAATTCTTCCAAAAATCATAATAAATATATTTTGGAATAAAACTTGAGGATCTAGACAAACTATGGGCTCCACACAGTTTTGCGCCATTTGTGTCAAAGACTTAAGACAATGAACAAAAGGTACTAAAAAGTATTTGCCTTTCAGAATTATAATGGTCTGGAATGAGCTTAGAACCCATGAAGATGACTGCTATTTTTCTTCAGATAACATGCAAAGCTACAAATGCTCAAAAAGGAAATTTCTTATCTGAACCTTCAACCTACCATAAGACTTGTTGCTGATGGAACTGTGCCAACTCCACTGAAGAATCAATAGTTTCATTCAATTCTGAATCTGATGTTAAGAGAAATGATAAGAGGGATTGTTTTCAACCCCAAACATGTGGTGAGCCACAACTATTCACACGAAGTAAACTTAATAACTTGTCGAGAGATATGGGCCTTCCAACCATGATCCAAATTATATAAAGTATTGTCAATAACATGCTTGATAAATTTAAAGTGTTGGTTTGTAATATGAGCTTGAAGTTCATTTTAACACTAACGTAATGACTACTTCCCTGCACATCTGGGTACCATCAGCAAAGACCAAAAGGAGAAATTTCATCAAGACATCAGGAAAAACGGAGAACTATAAGGGATGGTGGAACATCAGCATGATGGCTGATAACTGCTGGTCATTGAAATAAATTTTCCAGGCACAATACATGAAAGAAAGACCATGACATAGTTTTGAGAGTAAAAATATTTAGATTTTGAAAATGAAATCATGATGAATGAGAATACATATTTGTTTGGCATCAATGTTCACCCCTTTTCTTCAGTTTGTTTGTATTTCTATGAACAAACATCATAATAAACAATGTGTGTGTAAATAAATGCATAATAACTTAATCTACATGTTTTTTCTTTTATCAGTTTCTAAAAACATCCTTATGTGACAGAAAAAAAGAAAATTATTTTTAAAATCTGTGTAGTTGAATTATGGACAATCCATTATTCAACCAAAACAACTTTTATGAAGGTTAAATTTGCAGACTTGTTCTATTTTTTCATACACTAGTCCTGAATTTAAATGTACATATAATGTGTTTAACTGCATAGGTTTCCGAGTACACTTCACCATATAGTAACTTAAATTTAAAAGAAGTGGACTCAAAATCCTGTAGATATTATATAAACTTCACCATAATGAAAGACCTCATGATATTTCTTTTGTCAGCTAACCCAAACAATCTACAGTAAAAAATATAAACAATCAAAGAATACATCAGACTTCTATGTTGCAGATTCTCTTTTTACTTTCACCTCTGGTAACCAATCTAACACACACATGCATACATATACACAATATGCTTAAGGCTATTTTTATTTTACAAGTTAAATCATGTTAATACAGTTTTTATATGTTACATGTAAATATTTCAAGGATCCAAGGTATAAATGGTTTATTAAAGATTCTACTAAAAGATAAGGTGGCTATATATTGATGTTTATACTTATTTTACAAACTCACTCCAGTAAAATTTGTTGAATAGTAAGCAACACGGTTGTTTGTCAAAATATTTTCACATTATTTAAGTAATATGTGGAACCTTAAAAAATGCAATAAGAATAAGCTAACTCTAATCATTAAAAAATAAACTTTTTTCCTGTAGTCAGCTGTTCACTTTAGAAATTATAGAAAATAAAGAGAGAAAGGCATAGTTTTACTAGCTGGTATTCTTTGATAATGAACTGTATTTCATTTCTTGGAAGTTCCAGTAAACAAGTCAAATAAAGTAGCAAAACTTGAAATATTTAACAGAAAGACAGAAATTTGAAAAAAGATATAAATATCATAACAATAGTTAACTTCTTTTACTGGCAATTCTTGCAAATCAAATGCCCTGTATATTTACTATGACATTAATAAAAAAACAACAACCCTCAAACAATAAATTCTATTTATCAAGCCAAATACAATTTTACATTTTAGATAAAAATCTCTCATGCTTAGACATGCATAAAATGTACAATGAAATCAAAAGAAATAGTAATTTATTTATTTATAATTATTAATAAATAATTATTTATTCACAATAAAACATCCAACTTGCATGTTTAGACATGTATAAAATGTACAATGAAATCAAAAGAAATGGTAATTTATTTATTTATAATTATTAATAAATAATTATTATTTATTCACAATAAAACATCTAACTCGCATGCAATTTCCCTAATTTCCAAAATATTTACACAATGTTATTTTCAGAAGATTATAAGAAATTTAAAAATTCAGATACTTTTACATGATAGAACAATGTGCATATTTCATATGAATTTTTAAATAGCATCCCTGATTATTCTACTAATAAAAACTTAACTAAACCTTTTTCAGATGTTTCAGTTGATCTACATACTTAGTATAGATTGTGCATTTTAGTTTTTCAATTAAACCTATCAGTATCATGTCCATATGTTGACAACTTGGTTCAAAAACCAAACTGCATAATTGGATTCTTTTTTAAACTACATAAAATAAATTTCTAGTCATTCTTCAAAGTGGGGATGCATCTTTGATGCCAGGAAATATGGTCATTTACCCACGGATTTCAAAAATAACCACTGATATATCAGCTGAAATACTGTTTTATATTTAATGATTCTTTATAAAAAAACTTATTTTAACAAAATGGTAACCAATCTGGCAAATAATACCTTTTTTTTAACCATTTATGTCTATTCAAAACATGACTAATCACACTAAGAGCATGTTATTGGCAAGGCATTTATAAGCAAGAAATCAGTAGCAGGAACACAATGTAATCGATATTTACATGGTGTTACTTTGTTACAAGTTATTTCCTTTTTCTTAAGTATTTGCAATAATTTTTTTCAGTGTTTACGAGTCCCACACTTAAGGATATAAACATCACAAAAGTTTATTGTACATTTCAATGCCATACCAGTTCTGTTTTAAAACTGTACCACAGAACACATTATGTAATCCATTTCCAAAACATGTGAACCAAAACAATACTTTTTGAAAATACTAGATTCAAAACATTTCTCAAATAAGTAATTCTGTAGTTTAATCACCAATATCTAACACTACTTTTTTAGAAGTAAATTAAATTTCTGTTACAAAAAGTATATCTAACTTTCTAATAAACCAAACAATTATTTTATTGGTTTTATTTGAAATTCATAAACACTATTTGACTACGTAATATAAGGTTAGAATGTAGCTGTAGTCTTTATATTTAACATACTGAAGAGATAAAGTAGTCAGACAAGAATTCTATATATGTAGAAGTTACAAACTAGTAAAACAGTTGGTCTTATAATTTGGTTTCCTCTGTTTTTTTAGTGAACTAGCCATAATGGCTTTCGAGTAAATTCTTGCTTATTCTTATGCTCTAAAACGTGAATACTTTCTAGTCTTAACTCATTAAAGAAAATTTAAATCTATATATACTTAAGAAATAAAAACTTTTATCTGTAAGTTAGTGGCAAATAACAAGGATTAATCAACTGTTTTTAGAAAACTTGGTGGTAAACTCCCATGAACACTGGCATGATTTTACTTCTAGATTACAACAAATATATTATGCACAAAATAAGATTCTATCTGACATTTTGTGTACAAAATTCATTCTGATCATCATATTTGACTCTGTAATTAAGAAATTAAAAACATTTTCAATAGTCATTAACAGACTTCTAAGTGAAAGTAAAAAGTATTGAACATGTGTTCAGAATTAAATTGACTCAAAATCCACTTTCAGTTAACTGAAACTTTCCTTTTTTCTAACTTATGCTAACACTGCAAATAAAACACAATTCAGAGACAACAAATTTGTAAATTATATTACAAATAAAAGAACGTATAACTATACCAAATTACCATGCAGTAGCAGTGGAAAATTTTAATATCACAAGACACAAGGAAGTACAAAGACAGAACATATGAAAGTAGTTTTGTTCAGAAAACCTTTTTTGTGAGATTGATCGATTGTAAAATAAAAAGTGACACTTGGGCTATTTTAGCCTTATGTAAGGGAAACCTTTTTGTAGAACTGTAGAAGTTCATGTACAATGTCTATACCCATGTTAATCACAGACTTGTAAACATAACAATCGATTCGGTAATACTTAAAATATTAATTAGGTACCAGGTTCCAACTTCCATATGTTCCAGGTGAAGTAAGTTTCAACTATTTTAGTGCGAGCTTCAGTTTTAACCTTAGTCAAGCCTTGGTACTGAGCTAGGTACGACTTTTAACATCTATATTCCAAGCCTACCATTAAAACGGAAATGTCAATTTGTAATAACTATACAGAAGAAAAAAATAAAAAAAGAACACCATTCAGATACTTGGGGTATAACAGAATAACCACAAGTCACACTCTAAGACAATGATAACTTTCAAATGAAAAAGAATTGAATGCTAGTGCATTATATTTAGAAACCTGACATTAATAAGTTCAAAGCAAAGGTTTATTTCAAAATTCTTACTCCGACATCGTCTTCGACACAAGCTTTGAAATCACAAGTCAATCACGTTGAACAATTAAGAGAAGAAAAATAATAAGAACAAACAAACCAGCCACTTAGCAACACCTTTTACCGCTAGGGTACACTCAAACACACAAAAATGATGTTGAATTAGTTGTTATTTAAGTTTATTATGACAAAATAAAATAAAAGCTCTAAACTAACTTAATTAGCAGTGGTGAAATTTTACCGGTACTTGTACTGGAACATATTTGAGCTTTTTGTTGTTGTTTATGTGTACAAATACTTTTTTATATTTTTCAAAAACAAGTCCACTTCACTAAATAGTATTTTTTACTTTTTGTTTGAGAATTTTATCTCTGATAAATAGTAACAACAAAAGTATTGCGAATTAAGCTTGCATATTCATAGATTCAAGAATAATGCGAAAGTAAATACAGGTTTTCGTTTCAAAACTTTAATAAAATGTTTACGTTAAGTTTAACGATACATTGATTTGGAGACAAAGAGACGATGTTTCATAATTTGTTCAATACATATACTTTTTTCATGCATTATTATAACACATACTTTTAAGCATTTCAGACGCACTTTGAGCTCGGCTTGAAAATGGGCCTGGCATGGCCTAGCGCGTTAAGGCGTGCGCTTCGTAATCTGAGGGTCGCGGGTTCGCGCCCGAGTCGCGCCAAACATGCTCGCTCTCCCAGCCGTGGGGGCGTTATAATGTTACGGTCAATTCCACTATTCGTTGGTAAAAAAGTAGCCCAAGAGTTGGCGGTGGGTGGTGATGACTAGCTGCCTTCCCTCTAGTCTTACACTGCCAAATTAGGGACGGCTAGCACAGATAGCCCTCGAGTAGCTTTGTGCGAAATTCCAAAACAAACAAACAAACAAACAAAACGGCTTGAAAATAAAAACTGATAAAATGGTATTTTAAATATTAACTGTTCTTAGAATGTATTTTAGTTATTAAATACTCTTAGAATCTAAGTCCAAGAAAAAAAATATTGCTTTGAAGACACACCAACAGTACTTAACATTAACAAAATTACGTTTTAGGACAACATAAAACCTACTGGTTCATCTCTGTTGTTCCATACTCTAAATTAAAAATAACTTTTAAAAAGATTTAAAGTAATCCCTTACCATTTATATACTTATCAAGCTTGTTCTTAACCTTATTCAAACTTATTGCCTCCACAACCTCTGGGGGCAACTCATTCCAGAGACCAACCACCCTGTTAGAAAAATAAAACTGTCTTAGATGAAGATGACTTCTACACTGCAGAAATTCATACTTGTGTCGCCCCAGCCCCACTATTCTCACTGTTAAATTTGAAAGAGATGATCATCAATGTTATCAATTCCCTTACTAATATTAAACACCTCAATTAGATCCTCTCTGGATCTTTTCTCAAGAGAAAATAGTATAAGAGATTTCAGCCTCTCATTATATGACAACTCCTCCATTTCAGGCATCATACAAGTAACAATTCTCTGAATCCTCTCCACAAAATCGATCTCTTCACTGATGTAAGGAACTCAAGATTGAACACAAGATTTCAAATGTAGCCTGATTGGTAGCTTGTACAATGTACTTATAACGTCTTCAGACTTGTATTAAATATTTCTAAAGATACAACCTAAAACGCCCCCTGCCAATACAGAGATAAGTCTACGGATTTACAACGCTAAGATCACGCGTTCGATACCGCTCGGTGGGCTCAGCAGATAGCCTTATGTGACTTTGCTATAAGTAAAAACACACACACACACAATCTAAAATCATATTTGTCCTACCACTAGCAACAGCACACTGCTTTAGAGGTTAATCAACTATTAAACCAAGATCCCTTTCTTTCATGACACTGTTAAGGTCATTTTTATTGAAAATATACTTATAATTTAAAATATGATAACCGCCATGTATTATCTTTCCTTTTTTATAATTAAAAACCACCTGCCATTTACTTGCCCAACTCATTGTATGATTTAAAACCTTTTGTAAAGCAGCGGCACCCACTTCTCAGGTAGCAACACCCAAGACGTTAATATCATCTGCAAATTTAAGTAATTCATTGACTATTTCTTCATCTATGTCAATTGCGTAAATCAAAGCATTAAAGGAACTAATACTGTGCGTTGAGGTATACCACTTGTAAGATTAGTCCAGTTTTATTGTACTTCATTTGTAACGATCCTCTGCTTTCTTTCATCCAGTTTGCTAAGCATGCTAACTTATCTCCCACATCTAGTTAGTCAATTTATTTTACATACCTTTTATGTAATACCTTGTCAAATGCTTTCAGAATATCCGGATACATGAAATCAGCACCGTTACCTTCATCTACATAAGCGGCGATTTTCTCAAAGAATGTGAGAAAAATTGGTAAGACGAGATTATCATTTAGTGAAATCATGTTGACCATCAAATAAAATTCTAAACTTTGCAATGCCATTTAACAAAACAGAAATTTAACAGAACACAAAAGCAAGAGTTACCTGGAAAACTATAGAGTTAAATAAAAGTTTTTGGAAAGTAAATGTATTGTTTCGGTTATATAAAACGTAATGCGTTCAATTTTTAAAACAAAAGATAGAAAGAGTCTAGCTATACAGTGAAAACACAAAAATTTACTTGATATTCTTTTCAGTTGCCCAATTCGCGAACCCTGAAAAATAACTCAGTTATGCAAAAATACTGAGTTTGCACAGTATTAGTATCGGTGTTAAAATAACGTACCAAATTATCGTGAATTACAAACATTTAAAATGAAGATACATTTTAGACTACAAAAAATATGAATAGTCAATACATAAAAGAGACTTAATATTTCCTCTCGAGGTAAATTTCTATAAGTGGTGAGGGGTCCTCCAAAGAAGATTTTGAACTTTAAGTTTACCTCCTCTAAAATCTAAACATCCACCCGTGTATTTACTATGTGAGAGTAGAGGATCCTAGCGGTTGAGGGGGTCCAACAGTAACATACCAATTTGGTCTTGAATTCCTGTAGACGGGAAGCCACTCCTTTAACCAGGTTCAATCGGCTGGCCCACTTGGGTTTAGGTCATCCGAGTACATCGTTGGACATTCTCAACAGGTGTTATGTACATTGTGTCTGATGATAGTGTTTGGATATAATGCTCACAAAACCCTGACGTTGCTGCAGTGTTCTTGTTTGGCATTGCAATGCGCTCCCTCGCAGGGTTCCATGATGGGTGGGGATGATGTGCACTGAAATGTTCTTACTTTATTATAGATACACCGATTCATGAAGAAAAATAAATACATAAAATTATGAAAATAAAAAAACGATAATTGATAAACGACTGCGAATAGATGACTCTGCTCAACAATAATCAGAGTCAGTTTCTATACCCAGATCTCTCATTTTGCTTTCATTATTTAAAAATTCTTCGGACATATGTCTTCCTTTTCATTCAAACGGGATTATCGGAGCTTGCTTTCCATGCTATCCTAAATTTCTCAAGGAAAGTTATTGTTTAGTGAGATTTGAAGAGCATTCCCGAGTCTGCAATCCTCGCTGTTTTTTACAGCCAGGCGTTTCTGCAGTCCGCCGAATTTCCACTCGCAAAGACATAATTATGCTGCATACTAACGTTCTGATTTTGATATTTACATCACCACTCTAAGATATTATGTCGTAGTTCTTTAACATGTTCTCATTGTGGTGGCAAAGACCACATTGCCTATGAGTGCAAACTGGAACCTCACTGTGTTAACTGTAATGATTCACACCTCTCTTACTCTCATTCTTGCTCTAAGTGGGTGGAGGTAAAATAGGCGCAATGTTTGAAGACTGTGAACTATATCTTCTACCCAGTGGCTCGGAAGTTATTGTCCCCAACTCCATCTCAGACGTCTGCTGATACACTCCATTCCACTGCTACAGTGGTAGTACAAACAGATTTCTTTGTGCCTCAAATAGAATTGTTATCAAAGCATTTGACAAGTCTGTTGTTGCTCTACATAGTTAAAATAGTTAATGAGTCCATACTTATTCCCATGTCTGTCCCCACCAGTCCTTCCAGTGGTTCTTTAGATCCACGTCCTTTGGCTTCAAGTTCGGGTATTTCCTCAGGTCTATTTTCTTCTTGGTTGGTTGGTTGACGTTTATTAGCGCAAAGCAATTTGGCTATCTTTCCCCAAACAACCGGTAAAAAAGTAAAAATAAAAGTAAAATTATTAAAATATGTAAAAAGGAATTATGATAAAACACAACAAATTCCAATTTTCAAATGAAAACCTTAAATAGAGTTACAAAAGCCAATGGAACTTAAATATTTAAAACACAACTGAGATGGACAGTGTCACTATAGACAATGATATGTTCCAACGTCAAATATAAACCCGTGGTAAATATATGTCTAAAATGGTGTGGTCGCTTACCTATGAGTGTGTAGTGAAGGATTTATTTTGTGTTTGAATTTGATTATCATTTTTATTGAGCCTTCAGTTTGATGTATTATGTCACGAGTTCAGAATTTTGTTTTATCACCATCTTTTTGTAATATCTACTTCCTCACATAAGCAACAAATGTGTTACAGAACAAATCAATATTTGTTTGTGTGCTTTATAATGTTATCAAGATTTCAACTTTTATTATCTTAAGGAACATGAAATTGCTTTTGAAATTATTGGTAAACCTTTGAGAAAATTTGGAAAAATTTCTTATGAAATAAAAACTTCCAATCAGAATAAGCTGTCATAATTAAGACAAAAAGACATTATTGATCAGTATATTTTATATTCACTGGTTACTAAAATATTTCAATAAAACTGCTGAACCTATTATTTTATAAAACAATTTTTTACCAAAATGTGAATGTTAGTATGAGTATTTTATACTGTTACACCATCACTGTTGCAGCACTAAGGATATATCAGAAATGTTAAATACTCAGTTGTTCTGTGTAAGATTAATTGACTTATAATAACATCTGGGATGAATTTAAGATATATATATGTAGTTATGGTAAGCAAGACTGACTAATTGTATCCCATTTTCTTGAATAGTCTTGAGTCAGGGTAATGTAAGTCCTTCATGCAGAATAAGAAGTAATCTATCGTTAATACTTTCATATATAAATATTTTTTATATTGTGGTTTTATCATTTATTTATTTTTCCCTAACTGTGTTATTCTTATAGTGGTACACGTATATACATATATATTTCTTTATATGTATTAGAGTTTTAGTTTGTTTAGAAAACAGTTCACTTTATTTTTTATCAACAGCCTGTGGAGAAACTGCAAAAAATTACTGTAGATGAACATGGTAAGGGGATTAAAATACATTATGATAAAGGTACCACAACCTTGGCTTTCAAATATAAAGGGGGTGTAATGGTTGCAGTGGATTCAAGAGCCACAGGAGGGCAGTATCTTGGGGAGTTGTTTGTGAAACAGATGTATTCTTTATTATGGTTATTTTTACATACAGAATTCAAACTGTTTAATACAAGATATGACCATGATTAAGGATTGGTACATGTGTATGTCATGCTAAAATAATTGCACTACACTATTGCTAATAACTTCAAATTGAACATCGCACACTGTGATCCACGTTATTTTTCAAAAGAAACTTGTGTTTGTCACCATGATACGAGTTTTACTGATTGTTAAATTTATATCTAACTCATTGAACAGTAAATGTATCTATCTCATTGTTATTCTTATATTAAGAGGCTTTAAATGCAATTTTTAGTTTCTTTATCCAACCATACTTGTACAGTAATATTACAGTTTTGAGTGATGGAAGTAACTGACCTGGATCCTCTTAATTAATGCACACAAAAAATTTATTGTAATTAATTAAATGAACTTTTGTTTTTAACTAATCATGTACATTGAATGATACAAGGCTCTTAAAAACTCATTTTTATGAAATGTTTTTAACAGGTCACAGACAGTCAAGAAGATAATTGAGATAAATGACTACCTCTTGGGAACCATGGCAGGAGGTGCAGCAGACTGTGTATATTGGGAAAGGGTTTTGGCCGAACGATGCAGGTAACTTGAAACTGTATAATTAAAAATATTTTTGTTCGTTTTAGCACATGTAGCATGCTATTTTTATTTTAGTAAAAGGAATTAAAATCCAGAAAGAGTTTTGGTGTTTATGTGGTGATTTTTCATGTTTAGGTATTTTTATAGAAAATATATGAATTACATTATCTAACATATGTATTTGACACTTACATTATGGATGAGTATCAGCTAGTTTCGCATTTTCTATCTTTCGTAAAAGTAACCAAGCACATTTATCTAATATGTATGTGTATTGGCTCTCATTCTGATCTATGTACAAACCACACAGTATACTAAGTTTGTAATACTCTATTCAAAACCTTTTTTTCTAAACTCAGGACATATATTTCCTTGGAAATCTATTTTGACAGTTGGGAAAAATTATTCCTTGATTTAATGTTGTCTCCAAAATTTCCAAAAGTGGTACTCATAAAATAAGGTTCATAGCAGACTCTGTTCTTGCCCCAAATATTGATCAGGTTTCATGTTTTGTCTTTCTAACTCCTAGGTAAATACTTAAAAGTGATCAACCAAGAAAAGTTTGATTTGTAAATAGTTGATGGTTTTAATAGTTCATTAACCTGAAATGTTTGGTCATGTCTTAAAGACAAGGAATTAGTTATTTGAAAGCACTTTGGTTTTTGAATGTCTTGAACTCTATTATGTATAAGAAACAAGTCTAATTATAAGGTTTTACTGTATTACAATAATATTTTTATATTTTCATTTTATGGCATATAAACATTTGTGTCTTAGTAAATTTACTGTACTTTTAAATTTATAAATTGGGAAATATCAATAGATCAGATGAAAGTTGTAGTTTTTGTCTGTGTCAGAGAAAAAGCTACAGTTATGAGTGGTAATTTATGGATGTCAGTTTATTGAACACTTGTTTTACTGACACTACTGACTGACCTGCAGCTCTCAGCACCAACTTGGTTTCTAGTGGTTTGTTTAGTTCACTGTGGGATTAAATAATAGTGTTTGTTTAATTTGGTATCATAAAAGCTGTTTTTGTAAACATTACATTTCTACATATTTACAGGATTTATGAACTGAGAAATCGAGAGAATGTTTTTGTAAACATTACATTTCTACATATTTACAGGATTTATGAACTGAGAAATCGAGAGCGTATGTCAGTTGCAGCTGCCTCAAAGTTGTTAGCCAACATTCTGTATAACTACAAAGGAATGGGGTTATCTCTGGTAAGTGTATATACCTGTTTTCTAACTGTGCAATAAGAGTCTTTAGAAATTCAGCTATATTTGTTGATTTGATTATAGAACAAGGACGATATGGACTTCATTGCACAGAAAATCATGTATTATATGTCATGTTATAAATTTTGGAAGAGGTTGTAAATAATAGAAAAGGGATGACCTAGATAACAAATGTCACAGTCTAATACTAGAAAAGATTGAAGATTTTCTAAAGTATCATTAAATAAATCCTCTATTATAAAGTACTATGTTTATTTGATGACCAGTCATATTCATTTAGTCTAATTTAATTTTTAATGTCAAGTTCTTTTAAGATGTCTTCTGTACAAGTCATTGAAGAAGAAGCATCTTGTTCAAAAGAGATAAGAAAAATGAAAATATCACTGTTGTCCTGTGTTTGGTATTGGGTGATAATATTAAGTCTTCCAATATCACTGTTGTCCTGTGTTTGGTATTGGGTGATAATATTAAGTCTTCCAATATCACTGTTGTCCTGTGTTTGGTATTGGGTGATAATATTAAGTCTTCCAATATCACTGTTGTCCTGTGTTTGGTATTGGGTGATAATATTAAGTCTTCCAATATCACTGTTGTCCTGTGTTTGGTATTGGGTGATAATATTAAGTCTTCCAATATCACTGTTGTCCTGTGTTTGGTATTGGGTGATAATATTAAGTCTTCCAATATCACTGTTGTCCTGTGTTTGGTATTGGGTGATAATATTAAGTCTTCCAAATGAAAATATCACTGTTGTCCTGTGTTTGGTATTGGGTGATAATATTAAGTCTTCCAAATGAAAATATCACTGTTGTCCTGTGTTTGGTATTGGGTGATAATATTAAGTCTTCCAAATGAAAATATCACTGTTGTCCTGTGTTTGGTATTGGGTGATAATATTAAGTCTTCCAAATGAAAATATCACTGTTGTCCTGTGTTTGATACTGGGTGATAATATTAAGTCTTCCAAATGAAAATATCACTATTGTCCTGTGTTTGGTATTGGGTGATAATATTAAGTCTTCCAAATGAAAATATCACTGTTGTCCTGTGTTTGGTATTGGGTGATAATATTAAGTCTTCCAAATGAAAATATCACTATTGTCCTGTGTTTGGTATTGGGTGATAATATTAAGTCTTCCAAATGAAAATATCACTGTTGTCCTGTGTTTGGTATTGGGTGATAATATTAAGTCTTCCAATATCACTGTTGTCCTGTGTTTGGTATTGGGTGATAATATTAAGTCTTCCAATATCACTGTTGTCCTGTGTTTGGTATTGGGTGATAATATTAAGTCTTCCAATATCACTGTTGTCCTGTGTTTGGTATTGGGTGATAATATTAAGTCTTCCAATATCACTGTTGTCCTGTGTTTGGTATTGGGTGATAATATTAAGTCTTCCAATATCACTGTTGTCCTGTGTTTGGTATTGGGTGATAATATTAAGTCTTCCAAATGAAAATATCACTATTGTCCTGTGTTTGGTATTGGGTGATAATATTAAGTCTTCCAAATGAAAATATCACTGTTGTCCTGTGTTTGGTATTGGGTGATAATATTAAGTCTTCCAAATTAAAATATCACTGTTGTCCTGTGTTTGGTATTGGGTGATAATATTAAGTCTTCCAAATGAAAATATCACTGTTGTCCTGTGTTTGATACTGGGTGATAATATTAAGTCTTCCAAATGAAAATATCACTATTGTCCTGTGTTTGGTATTGGGTGATAATATTAAGTCTTCCAAATGAAAATATCACTGTTGTCCTGTGTTTGATATTGGGTGATAATATTAAGTCTTCCAAATGAAAATATCACTGTTGTCCTGTGTTTGGTATTGGGTGATAATATTAAGTCTTCCAAATGAAAATATCACTGTTGTCCTGTGTTTGATACTGGGTGATAATATTAAGTCTTCCAAATTAAAATATCACTATTGTCCTGTGTTTGGTATTGGGTGATAATATTAAGTCTTCCAAATGAAAATATCACTGTTGTCCTGTGTTTGATATTGGGTGATAATATTAAGTCTTCCAAATGAAAATATCACTGTTGTCCTGTGTTTGGTATTGGGTGATAATATTAAGTCTTCCAAATGAAAATATCACTGTTGTCCTGTGTTTGGTATTGGGTGATAATATTAAGTCTTCCAAATGAAAATATCACAGTTGTCCTGTGTTTGGTATTGGGTGATAATATTAAGTCTTCCAAATGAAAATATCACTGTTGTCCTGTGTTTGGTATTGGGTGATAATATTAAGTCTTCCAAATGAAAATATCACTGTTGTCCTGTGTTTGGTATTGGGTGATAATATCAAGTCTTCCAAATGAAAATATCACTGTTGTCCTGTGTTTGGTATTGGGTGATAATATTAAGTCTTCCAATTTGTTAATTAACATTATTTTTATTGTGAAAAAGTGTTATTAAAAATGATTATCTTCTTTAAAAATGTACATTTTATTATTAATAGTTTAAAAATGAAGTAGACATTGCACAAATGTTTTTTTTTTTTAAATATTAATCATGTTTTCTTCTTCTTATTACCCCACACAGTTACTTAGTATCTTGTACAAGTATACGTGGATAAAAATTATTGACAAGGCATTTATGTTATCTTTTGTAAAATATTTATCCCTATTTCAATACTTCCCCAAATATTAAATTTTATGGGAACTGTGATGCATTTTCCATAGAAGTAAGATTTAGTTTAGCACAAAGAAGAGATTTACAGACATTGAAATGTCAGAAATTGTGTACTTAAGAATTAATTTTATCACTGAAAGGTTGTAGTAATGACTGCAATCATTGAATTATTTATAAATGTTTATTTCTTTTGTAAATGTGTGTATAATTTAAAACTTTACAAACACAAATAAAACATTCAATTTTATATTAGGGTGTAATTATAAAATAGTTTGCTTTGAGCTACATCTGTTGTAAGGCATTATTTTCATTAACTAACTGAGTAGGATGGCCATGAATGGAAATAAAACAGTGAAATTCCACAGCTAGTTTGTTAAATTACTTTGTGTAGTTCTTGTTCTAATTCTGGTTAAGTACTGAGTAAAAGTACTTTGAAGAGTGTTTGTACTCTAATCCTGATTTTATTGAGATATTAATCATGAGTAATTTCCATTTGTTTCATGTAATAGACATGATTTTACTTTCATATATAAATGGATACATACTATGAATATGAAAACAACCACCTTCATTATAACATAGAAAACAAAGATATATATGTAAAAACGGCTCTTTTGGGTTGAGAAAACGTTTATGTAGAGGTGCAAACAATGGGTTTTCTCATCATCACTGATAGAAAACAAAGTGTAATCCATCAGTATCTTGACACCTTCTATTGTTTTTTAAATGCAATCCAAGAATAAAGTCAAAAATAGGAATATCATGCATAATAGACAACTAAACCTAATCCTTAGGCTAAGTAATAGAAGCATTAAATCATATCTGATAAGTAAGGTATCTATGAAATATGGTCTTTAATTTAGGTCCAGATGTCAGCTCCTTACTAATAATAAAAACTCTAAATTATGACATAATTAAATTTAATATTTTTTTATAATACATATAATCAGAAATTACTTCTGATCAAAGAGAAGTACCTAACAATTAGCATAGATAATATAAAATACCATTCGTACAAGACATACAAAGTTATAAAACAACTGTATAATCTTAAATATTTTGTGAATTCTATCACAATTTTGTAAAAGATACACAAGCTAGTATGTTAAATGATGCCTGAGTTTAACTGTGAAACATAATGAGTGACATGTGGTAGATATACAAGCTAGTCTGTTAAATGATGCCTGATTTTAACTGTGAAACATAATGAGTGACATGTGGTAGATATACAAGCTAGTCTGTTAAATGATGCCTGATTTTAACTGTGAAACATAATGAGTGACATGTGGTAGATATACAAGCTGGATTCAAGTTATGCACTTCTCTGTCTTGATAGTATATCATGTGAAAGAGACTGGGTGGGAGAAAATCAGTGAACAAGACAGCATGGACCTCCATTATCAGTACCAGGATGAAATGTATAGTCCAGAGATGAAATAACTAATTTTATGTGATCTTTCTCTCTCTGTAAGATGAAAAATGTTATTATTCAATAAAAATTCCTTTAAAGTAACCTCTCATTTTTGAAATTTATTTCCAAGCCTAGAAATTCTCAAATTCTTAGCTAACTCCCATCCTGAATTCAGAATTGAAAAGAGCTGATTCTAATGTTGAGCTGAAAATGTTATAAGTATGCAAATTTGACACATGAATGGATCAGTTGTGACCTATTTAGTTATCACATGAACACCAGTTAGCACAACCACAGACATACATAGAGAAAACCGAGAGAATATTTTAGATCATGGAAGAAAACAATTTTGTAGTGCTATTTAGTGTTGAAATAGAGAATGTTACCAATAGAATAGCTTGGCAGTAATTTCAGAAGAAATACATTGACTGTCCTGTTTCATGGTATGATTGTATAACTTCATCAGGAACCTTCTATTTGGTGTCACCATGAAGTGTAGGTACTCTTATATCTAGCAGAGATGTTTTTAATTGTGTCCATTACAGGCATTAGGGCTGGATAGGTGTCTTTTGCAGTTTCTAGACCAAAACATGAACTGTCCATGGACCATTTGGACCTGTGGTTAAATATGTGTTATTAATTGACTCTCTATCCTTAAAACTTGTTATCCTCAACGTCTGATTTTCAGAGAATAACTTGGTTTTGGTTTTTCTCCTCATTCAGTTATGAAAACAGCAAAATTATTCCAATAGGGTGCACTTTAATCCCCCCAAGATTGAGGTTTACTCTGATGCCTATTCCAGAGTTTTCATCTTTTCAATACATTGTCACTCAGAATTTAAGAGAGGACTAAGTACCTCTTCAAAACAGTTAGTGAAAACACTTTTTTACCCCAGTGAGCTTTACCTTAGAAGTCTGATACAAATAGTTTGTTGCCAGTCTGTGAAGAAGTTGTGTTCAAGGCCAGGGTGAGAGTGTAGAAAGTGGTTGAAGTTATTGATTAGATTAACATCTTTACATCAGATACCTAAAATGTTTGCATTTTCTGCCTTTTTAAAAATAACTTTCAAAGTGCTTGACATGTTGCACTGTACATCAGTTCTGAAGATAAATTATCAAAACTTGAAAAATATGAGAGACTTGTGGCTGTAAACATTTTGTATCCTAAGTTCACATGAAAAAGAGCCTTTTCTTAGAAGGTTGCTGAAGCTATGTCTGTTGTTGCTTAGAGAAGATGTTTTATCTGACTGGATCGGTGCAGGACCTAAACAGAATCTGTGGGTCAAAGTATTTTTATTGGAATGTTCCAAAGGTGGGTGTTGTTAGTGGTGTAATATATTGTGTTTTAGTTGTATACCAACCAAGTTTTTTGGCTGAAAACTAGAATATTCAGCTATCAAACTCCTGATAAATTTATTCAAACAGTTTTGAAATAATGCAACATATAAATGACTATAAAATTAAATATGAATTTAAAAACAAAAATGTGTGTATATTATGGAATTGTCCAGTTAATTTCAGGTGAACTCTTGTACTAGAATTGGCCATATCTAATGATTACAACTGCCAGTAATATGTTTCTGTGGAAATAAAAGAATTTTTACTCAAAAACACATCAGTGGTATTACTGTTGTTTTCAATAAGGCTAAATTATGCAGCTGTACTAAATATAGTATTTATTGTTCTTTGTTTTTTATGGGGGTGTGCATATGTGTGAAAATGTCTTTTGCACCATGAATTTTTAAATTTATTCATGCATATAGATTTAATGAGACAGCCGTGAATTGTGACTAAATTACTGTTACTTTAGTTTTACATACTCCTGGATTACTCCCCTTTGGTGTCACAGAGCCCAGTATGTCCAAGTGGTTAGGGCACTTGACTTATAATCTGTGGGCCATGGCTTTGAATTCCAGTCCCACCAAACATGTTTTCCATTACAGCAATTGGTAGTGTTATAATGTGATATCAATCCCACAAGAGTTGGCAATGGGTGATGACAACTACCTGTCTTCTCTCTAGATTTTTATTGCTGAATTAGGGATGGCTGGTGCAAATAGCCTTCACGTAGCTTTGCTCAGACTACCAAATAAACCAAACCTACAGTACCCATATTTCGAATATACTACGTAAATGTCGGCAACAACATTAACCTTTAGTGAGCTTTGTGAAACCTCAAGGTTACATATATGTGTGTGTGTGTGTGTACATGTACACTGCTGGCTAAAATCTTAAGGCCAACGAACATAAAGAAAAATATGTATTTTGCATTGTTAGACTCAACCACTTATTTCAGTGGAGTTTCGAAAGATGAAAATAAGAAAAGGGAGGATAGAAAAACAACTTTTTTAGCATTTAATAGGGAAAATGTGAACACTATGAAATTAGCCTAAATATTAGCTGGTCAAAAGTTTAAGACCATACCAATAAGAAGTCCTAAACAGGGTAGGTAATGCCCAACAAGAGGTCTCAGTAGTGAGTTGCATGGCCGTCATTGCGAATAACTTCAAACATTCGCTTTGGTATGGTTTCGTATCCCTCAGGGTCTTTTAAGAAATTTGCAACATCAGTTTTACTACGCCTAATCTCACCAGCGATGGCACGTTGAGAGAGATCTTGCTTTTGCAGCTCGACAATTCTGCCACGTTCAAACTCTGTCAACTTTTTAGACTTTGCCATGTTTTTACCCAAAGTAACACGGGAAATGTCAGTGGGAGATGTTGACATTGCTAATGCTTGAACACAAATGACTAAATTTCGTTACATGTTTACCGATTAACGCTTCGTTTCAGTACGGTCTTAAACTTTTGACCAGCTAGTATTTAGGCTAATTCCATAATGTTTACATTTTTCCTGTTAAATACTAAAAAAAAATTACGTGTTTTTTTCCTTTTTTTATTTTCATCTTTCGAAGCTATACTCAAATAAGTGATTGAGTCTAACAACGCGAAATTCATATTTTTTTCTTTCTGTTCATTGGCCTTTCGATTTTGGCCAGCAGTGCATGAGTATATATACCCTCTGTTGTACTTTTTTAAAGATGACCAACACTGATGTTGGTAGCACATGCGCTGTGGTAGAAATTATGTTATTGTGTTTTGTGTATAGCAGTCTTCTTCAAGCCTCATTTTGGATGATTTGAGATCCTGTTTTGGATTATATGATGAGAATTCTAACAAATTTAGAAGGCAGTACTGTTCATAAGTATAATCCGTATATTTGTCTTTGATTAATGGATGTGTATATTTTTTACATTATGTTTGCTCTCTTTCTTCAGCGGCCTGGCATGGCCAAGCGCGTAAGGCGTGCGAACTCGTAATCCGAGGGTCGTGCTAAACATGCTCGCCCTCTCATCCGTGGGGGTGTATAATGTGACGGTCAATCTCACTATTCGTTGGTAAAAGAGTAGCCCAAGAGTAGACGGTGGGTGGTGATGACTAGCTGCCTTCCCTCTAGTCTTACACTGCTAAATTAGGGACGGCTAGCACAGATAGCCCTCGAGTAGCTTTGTGCGAAATTCCAAAAAAAAAAAAAACTCTTTCTTCAGTTTAATAGGTAACAAAATTAACATTTAATCATTAATACATTTCCTGTAAAACTTGATATTTTTAGTTGTTACAAATTTTTTTCTAAACAGGAATTCGGTGAATTTGGAAAAACCAAACTCTAATTAATTTACTCATATGCCACTTTGTTATTTATAACTTCCTTTTTGTACACTGGGCTCTAAATTATATTGTTCGTGGTAAACAGTATTAAAATTACAATTATATGGGTTATGAGTCGGAAATAACATTTGATTGACTAAAATACTTGGACAAATAGACCAAACATTTGTTAAAACTTTCAGGAGTATTGACTAAAAATAAAATACTTCTCACTTTATATATGTAAAAACGGCTCGTTTGGGTTAAGAAAATGATTTTACGTAGAGGAGCGAACAACGTTTCGACCTTCGGTCATTAACAGGTTCACTGTAGGTTTTCTCGACATCACTGATTATTTTTCACTTTGTTCTGTGGGTCATATTCATTAAACGAGATAACTATCGCTTTCTTTCCATTTTAGCAGTGATTAAGCTATTTTCAGTGCATATGGGTTTCTGTGTACGTCGCAAAGTGAAACAGCTTTGCTTCAGTGAGGATTAACATGTTGTGGGTTAAGTCGCAATTTAAATATTTGAGTCATAAAAAATTGGGCTGTAGATAAAGCACATGAAGCGGTATGTTGACATAAGTAAATCTTAATCAACTGAAGGTACAGGGTTTTCTGATAAGATCGTTACATTCTTAGGAACCTGAAAAGGGACTATTTTGTGACATTATAACCCAAAGATTACTACAGTTAATTTAGTATGTTAAATATTGACAAAACTAATGGTTTGGTGTTTTTAAATTAGCTACTCAACATTATTCAAATTGTTAACAATTGTTTAATTTCACACACTTGAATAATAAAAGTACTTGATTATCAGTAATTACATTTTAAATACGTTTTAAAATATTTAAAACAATACAGTCTTCCCATAGGAATCGTAATAATTAAAAATTACTGTTGTTAATGTTACGTCATTTTAAATGAACCGTAATATTCACACCACTAATTACATTATAGTTTACCATAAAGAGAGTTTAGCGTATTCGTATTTTTGCATAATAATTTTGATGTTAGAATTTGGTTCTTGAATGGCTTCAAATACTATGATAACGATAGCAGCTAGAGTTAAATATTTATTTTTTAAGCACAGATTTTGATACTGTTTAGGTGCGACTTTTTTCAATATGGAAAATATCTGGTATAGGCGAGTAACGACAGTACGTGCGAAATACAAAAGATTCGGTGGGAGTAATCTAAATAGAGTTTACTGTCACGAAATATTTACTGATACCCTAGCGGTGAATGAGTAAATGTAAAACTATCGCCACAAATGGCGAAAAATAGGGTGTCTGCGCTCTGCCCACCACGGAGAATCGAACCCAGTATTGCAGCATTTTAAGTCTGTAAACTAACCACTCACCCATTCAAGAAAAATTAATTTAAGATCTTCGAATAGGCAATGCTAGTAAAACATATTTAATATACAACGATAAAATCTGGAGTTCGATTCCCCTCCGTAGACTCAGCCTCAGCCAATGGTCTAATGTGGCTCTGCTGTACGAAAACACACACACCTACTATTAGTCACTATAAGCTGTCGTTATATATATATATATATATTTGTAATGACGCAATGTGTTCAAATCTTAATCTCAAACCCAATTCCGCAGTAAAACAAAACAATGGAGTAGGCCAGGAAAAATTAATTACATGTACAGTAGTCAAATCTCTGTACACTGATTTTTTCACCATTCTTTGTTTATGATTAAACTGTCAAATACACACACACACACATGTATATATATTATGATTTTCTATGGTTTGCGTTAAGAAAAGGTACAACGTATAATTTGAAAAAGTGTGAAGAACCTTTTTTTTTGCCAAATAATTTTTAATTCGATTCAATACCGAAGTTCAGTACGGAATTGTTATTATACGTGTCTTTATTAGACCAGTTGAAGGGGAATTCCCTTATTATTAAATGGGGATGTACCTTCGAGTTAACATTAAATATACCACACGTATAGTTAATCCACAGTATTATAACAGTGGCTGCAGTAATTTTAAGGTGAGTATTACTTGTAACCCTAATATAAAGCATGGTTTATCATAAATTTACTTTGAAATTTAATATTCAAAAGTGAATTTATCTGTATTAAAGGCTGATTTTTCGAACATTTTAGTTTATATATGAACAATCTACATGTATTAAGTCTTAAATACTTGTCACTTGACAACAGATATTAACTAGAAATTAATATTTTATTTAATTATTATGGACAAAACTTAAAATAATTTATACGTTATCTCTATGCTTA
This sequence comes from Tachypleus tridentatus, assembly GCF_004210375.1. Taxonomy (NCBI): domain Eukaryota; kingdom Metazoa; phylum Arthropoda; class Merostomata; order Xiphosura; family Limulidae; genus Tachypleus; species Tachypleus tridentatus. The sequence continues at coordinate 49,473,573 of NC_134836.1, forward strand.
CGAGTCATTTTAAATACGAAAAGGTGTTTGTTAATACTATCAAAATTACATGGTGTATAATTTTTAAGATATTTTTTTACACACAAGGTAGATAGCCCACAGTTAGCCCATAGTGTGTCTTCTTGCTATGGTTTAAATACTAATTTAATAAAGCTTAAGCCGCTAAAAACTTTATGCGTTATGGTTTGATAAACTATTTGTTTACACGCTTACTTCCACGAAAGGTTGAGAGTCATTATATGTGAATGTACATGTACTAAATTATTTATATAGCCTGTCGCTCTTGTGTACATTATATAATAGCAAAATTTACTCAAACATTGTTAGACGTACGTTAACCAATGACCTTTTAAGACCAAGAAACAGACACAAAATTTAAAAAAAATGTGAATTTTAGTTTAAATTATACTGTTCAAAACAAAAGAAACTTTGAACTGTTGGTTCTTGCAAAAGTGATACTCGTGGCTCGCATATGATGTCATATAAACTCGATGACTCCAATATGTGATGAGAAGCGCTAAAAGCCCCACTTACAGCCGAAAAGATTAATTAATTATGTTTTTAAGGTTCACGACATCTGACGTGAGACTATTTAAATCGCACCCAGTAAAACGTGTATATATATATGCTTTATCATAATTATTTTTGTAATTTCAAAATGGCTTGACTATGCAATATTATACAACGGACCAACGTATCTGTGTAATAATTTGTTTATTGGTCAAAAAGCTAAATATGTTTAAATATTGTTATGTTTAAAATTATTCTATTTTTCTTCATCTCCTGTTAAGAACTCTGAAATTTCACGGTCTATTACTAAAAATTCAATTTAAAATATTGCACTAGTAATAAAGAGAACAATTCGCTACAGTGTATTTCAGTCACTATTTATTTGAATGAGTTATAGATGAAGTTTGCCTACGTAAAGCACATTCTGTGTATATTTCATTTGTTTTTCTAATATTCCTGGAAAAGAAACGCTAAAAAATAAATAACAATTGTAATCAGAGAGATGACAGACCTTTGCCCTGTTGCCTCTTTTCAAGCTTGCATGTGTTTATATAGGACAAAGTTTACCTTCGAAAACTTGGAAAATTTTTCTTAGAGCCAGAGTGTTCAACAATGCTGATCATTTTTTGTAGTATGATAAGGAGTCTCTATTTTAATGTGCCCATGAAATTTGGTATAAATCCGGTTATACTTTACAAAGTTATTCATGTAAAACTGCGAAAATGCCCTATCTCCCCATAATATATATAAAAAAACTCTTCACAGTGATCCAGAATCCGGATTTGGATGTGGATCAATGTTGGGGAGGTTTGTCCCATGTGAATCTCCCATCTTGTGCAATATTTTCGTGTAAGTCATTCAATTAGTCTTTCAAAACACACACGGACCCAATTGCATGCTTACCCCATTCTGGGGAAGAGGATAATAAAAAGAGAGAACGGAGAATTGATTTCACAGATACTCAATTACACAGTATACATCTTAAGAAACTGAACACCAAGTTGTTATTTCACTGGAACTTTTTGTGGACTTCGTCCGCCCTTGAACTTCTCCAATGGATTATAGTTCTCTAGAATTAACCTTTTCTAAAACACAACATATAAAGATAGTTTTTAAAACGCTGTCAGTTTTTTAGCACTTTAGCTTAGCTTTTCAGTTTAACGATTTAAGATATTACTGAGTAAAAAAATATTCTTATTAATGGTGGTGTTTTGTTTCGCAGGTTTCCATTTGTAGCACTCAGATTTTATCATGTTTTATCATAGAAAAATAAAAGTCTAAATATTGTCTTGAAGTTCCAGTGAGATATAACAATACAAATTTACCATTAAATGTAGTTTGCTAACACTTGGTATTCAAGTTATATCACCTGCCAGGTACTGACTGAATAGTTTTGATAAGAATGACAATCAACATTAATAAATTTTGTGGTTAAGATGCCTTGCACGCATATACATCGGTGAGACAGCAGTAAGTTTAAGAACTTCGAACGGAACAATCCGGGTTCCAATTCCCCGCGGTGAACACAGTGGTTAGCACTTAAGTTTTTTTTCCTATGAATAATAATAAAAAGTGAAAAATAATTTTCATCTGGAATAGAACTGGAAATCCGTCATATTTGATGTTGTGAGCAGCTATTATTTTTAACTTCTTTTCAGTTTGAAACTTATAGCATCTCGACGAATTCGATTAAGTTTATACTCTCGTAACTTGTAACTGCTCAAATAAATGAGGTATTAACTTAAGAATTAATAACCTCTTCAAAAGCATTAAATAATAGTTATTTCATACAGTGTAACAATTTGATTTAAGGCTGTCTCAAAAATGATTAAGAACTATTAAATTATTAACCATCTATTGCACAAATTATGAGAATAGGATGGAAAATGTAGTTTTGTAAATTTCTGACTTAAAGAATTCTATGTTACACACACAAATAGTATTGTGAAATATATTTAAGAAAATTATAAATGAATGTACTATCTGGAAGTAACTCTGTTCAAACTTGGAACCAACGAGTATGATTCCATAAGTTATTTAAACTGTTTTCTGGAGGTAGGAGCATTCAGTTACAGAATTGAAACATTTGTACATGTATTAAGCAAAAACGATAACTTTGTAAACTGCACGTTACAAAGTGCGGTATAGAGGATAATGGTAAACCAGATAAAGACTGTTAAATATAAAAATATAACAGCTTTTTTCAGAAGGGTGTGGACTTGCGAATAAGGTAAACGTTTTCGCATTGTATAAAACAATTAAATTACAGTCCTTTTTACAATGGTATTTAAATGAATTTATGAAAAAAGTCAACAAGTGTATGTAATATGTCTGGGTTCATTAATTACCATATCACTTTTTATATTGTTGTAATATACAATGGTTAAACGTAGTGCAGGAAGTAAGCGTTCACAGTTTGTTAGATGTGATGGATGCACTTAGATGGGTTTATTTGGGAACTCGGGTCTGACATGTACTTTTAAAAAGCTAGTAATAAAGATGTACAATTTTTATGTAAAGTTTGTAGGTCAGAGGTTGTACTAATTAAAGTAGGATCAGTAGATAAATATAAATGTAGACAATGGGAAATGGTAGCAGGATTTCAGTTGGATGTTAAGCTTTTACAAACAAGGGATACGTCAGCTAACATTAACTTTCAGGAAGTTAAAAACAGTATTATTAGAATAAAAAGTAGTTAATTTACTTATTACGAGTTTTTTATTCTGAGGAGCAGCTTTCAGCCCTTGGGTTTTGTAGATGAGGAATTATTGGAGGGAAGGAAAACAGAAGGTTGTGGATGTTGAGGTAGTTTAAAGATGATTCATTGGCTAGGTGTATGGATAGAATAGTCTGTAGGGTAAATAAGGATGAAAGTATCAGATTGTGCTAATCAGGGGCACAAATGGAAAATATAACTGACACAGAAAGGGATATAATAAAGGGGACTGGCAGAGATGCAGTTTTTGTTGTGCATGTGGGGGCAGATGATGAAGGGGATATGAGCTGGCTTGTTTTTAAATACTGTTAATTCACCTTTAAGGGAAGTAATAGGCATAATTGTTACTATTGTAATGTTAGAAGAATAAGAAATAAAACATTACTTTAGAGCACTTCTAGGAAGGGAGGATTTTGATACAATTGGAATAACTGAAACATTGTTAAACGTAAATGATTTGATGACAGAAATGTCTTTGAAATACAGGGGAATAGACTATTTAATAGAGACAGAGGGGGGAGAAATGGCGTTATACGTAAAATACAAGTTAGATTCAGTTGAAGTTGAGGGTATCAAAGATAATAGCAAGGAGACTGAACCATATGAATTTCTGTTGGGGATATTAAGGATTGAAGTTGGAATTTGTTATGTACCTCGACATGAGAAAATGTAAATTGAGCTCTTAATGAAATAACACTATGTAACACAAATTTTGGTCCTAGATAGTATGTGTTATTTCTTAATTGCTTGTGTTGTAAAAGTACAGACGATGGTCGTTATTCCCTTCAAATTGGATAATGAAATTTAGAAATTAATCTATTTTATATGTAAAAGCAGACAAATTTGCACATTGTCATTTACATAAGGTCTGAATAAAACAACGTATGAATCAAGATTTACATGTATTTATACTAAAATTATACAAAAACTGTTTAGAAGTGAGTAGTTTTTCGAGATTTGCGACTGTAATGTAAATTACTTTCACGTATCCGCTCCCAAATATAGTCACCTATCATGTTTTCCTTATACGCTTCTTGGTAGCGGCGTTCAAAGTCCAGCACATCTTGAAGGAAGCACTCGCCTTGCTCTTCTGAGTATGCTCCCATGTTCTCCTTGAATTTACCAAGATGAGCGTCAAGGATATGAACTTTCAGGGACATCCTGCAGCCCATTTTGCTCTAGTTCTTTCGGCTTTGTGATTGCCCAAGAAGCCCCGAACCACTGCGACAAAGCTACCCCAAACTTTTTTGTCTTCCAACTGAGCTTCTTGGGGAATTATGTGCACTCCAGGATCTTCTTTATTCCTGGTCTAACGAAGACATCAGCTTTGATCTTTGCCTCAGACAGCCTAGGGAAGATGTCTCGAAGGTACTTGAAGGCTGCAGACAAATTGAGCTGTGACAAATTGTTTCATAAGACCCAATTGTATGTGCAGTGATGGAAACAACACCTTCTGGATGTCCAATAGTGGCTCACACTTGATGCCTCCACACAGAGAACTCGATCCGTTGTGGTCAGTGCTTCCTGTTGTAGTGCGCTGCGGTATCCTTGCTGTCCCAAAGGCAAAGATAACAGGGAAACTTGGTAAAGCCTCCTTGGAGACCCATCAGGAATGCCACCATTTTTAAGTCTCCAACCACCTCCCACCCATATTCATTATACTTCAAGGCTTCTAGCAAGGTCTTGACACTGTTGTATTTCTCTTTGAGGTGCACTGAATGAGCCAGAGGAAGAGACGAATACTTATTCTCGTTATGGAGAAGCACAGCTTTGAGGCTGCTACAACATTCTAGAAAGTTCTTGAAAATTCTTGTAAGTTCAAAAAAATTCTCTATCAGTTACTCAGAACTGAATCTACCTGGAATGTTCTGGAAAATAGGTAAATTTGAAATTTTTATTACCTTGGCAAAGTTTGAAGAAAAAATAGTTTTTTTTCCCATTTACTTTAGGCATAAGCAATTGGGAAATAACACTTTCTGCCCAGGAACGATAAAAAGTGAAAATTTTGTTACATAGTGTTATAATTAGGGTAATTTTAATTCGGTCGTATAGGTTGGGAAATTCTAGAGTCAAGCCATGAGGAAGAAAGGTTTTGAAACTTTTCAAGATGGCTATCTTTACCAATTAGTCAAGGAACCAACTAGAAACAATGTTATTCTAGATATATTTTTAACTTCGAATATTCAAATGAATAAGAAGTTGAAAATTTGGGAACATCTGTATGTAAGTGATCATTGCTGTATTAGATTTGTTGTTTTGCTGCATATTAAGATAAGATATAATGATATTTCGATTATTAATTTCAAAAAGGCAAATTTTGAAGGGATGCGATAAGAGTTATTTGTTGTGAATTGGGCAGCTGAGCTATTTGGGGAGATTAATCAAATATGAAAAATTTATAAATATTCAAGATAAACCATATTCTTTATAAAAAGAAGAGGGTGGATACAAATAAAAATATCTTGGTAAGTTCATAAATGGTGTAATAGATAAAATTAAATAAAAGCTTCACAAATTTAAGAAATTTAAATTGGCTGGTATAACGGTAGACAGTAGTGGATTTAAGGTTGTGAGGGTTCAGGAGCCAATAATTGGTGAACAGGAAATTAGGTCATCAGAAATGATGTATGAAAAGAGGTTGGATGAAAATGTAAAAAAAAATAATTTAAAGGATTTCTTTAAATACATTATGGGTAAACAGAATGTTAGAATGGGGATAGGTCCCTGCTGGGATAAAGGAAGGGTAGTATCTGATGATTATGAGATGACAAGGTTATTAAATTCTGCTTTTTTCAGTTTTTAATAAAGAATATTTAAGCAGTATTCCATATCTTGAACAACTGATGGATGAAAACAAGATCTATTTATACGACTGCATTAATTCTTAGCTGGTTAAAATAAAATTGGGAAGTTTAAAAAACAGTAAGACTCCTGGCTCAGATAATATTTCCACAATGGTTTAAAAGGAGGTTAAATATTGGATATGTGAACCATTCACTACTATGTTTCGAAGTCTTTGAATAGTATAAGATGAATAGAAGTTTGGCAATGTCACTCTTTGTTTTAAGAGTGGTGATTAAAACTGTCAATGTAATTATAGACCCATTAGACTTGCATCAGTTGTGCAAAAATTTTTAGAAAAATCTGTTAAAAGATGGTTTGCATTTCACAAAGTTTAAAATTTTACTGGATAGTTAACATGGTTTCACTAAGGGAAAGTTTTATCTTATAAATGTTTTGACATTCTTTGAAAAGGTTACTGCTTATGTAGATGAGGATAATGGCGTAGATTTGGTGTGTCTGAATATTTTCAAAGAATGTTACACGGTGCCATTTAAAATAAAATGCTTGTAAAACAATTATCTCTGTAGGTGTGGTGGATAAGTAAACAAATTAACTAGAAGGTGGAAGAAAGAAGAGGGTTGTTAAAAATGTAATTGAGTCAAACTATATTAATGTCATAAGTTTGGTACCTCAAAGCTCAGTTTTATGAGCTTAGCTCTTTTTGATTTACATCAATGATATATGAGAGATGAAGGAATCATCAATAAATTGCATAAATTTTCTGATGGTACCAAGGTCTTGCATATTGCAAGCTGTGAAGAGAATTATGCTGATTTACAAAAGGCTTTAGATCATTTAATGAACTGGCCGAATAAATGTTAGATAAGTTTTAATTATAGTAAATGCAAGACAATGCATGTCAGTTATGATATTTTAAATTAGAAGTATATTTTGGGTGAGAATGACTTTAACAGTGTCATGAAAGAAAGGGATATTGGTGCAATGGGTGATCAACCTGTCATGTGTTATCCAAGCAGTGTGCTGTTGTTAATGGTAGGACAAATATGATTTTCGGTTGTATCTATAGAAATGTTGAATACAAGTGTAAATATGTTATAATTTCATTGTAAAGGTTAGGCCACTTTTGAAGTATTGTGTTCACTCTTGCACTCCTCACCTTGGGAAGGATATTGAATTGTTGGAAAAGGTTCAGAGGAAGGTTACTAGAATGAAACCTGAGATGGAGGGGTTGTCATATGAGGAAAGGTTGAGATTTCTTAATTTGTCTTCTATTGATAAAAGAAGAGCTAGAGAAGATTTGATTGAGGTGTTCAAAATTGTAAAGGGAATTGGAAGTGTTGATGCAACATCTTTCTCATACTTAACAATGAGAATACTAGGAGTAGGTGACATAAATATATATTTTGGCAGTGTAGGAGTCATCTTCTATTTTTACTTTTTCTCATATGATAATGGGTTGCCTTCAGATGTTGTGGAGGTAATAAATGCAAGTTAGCTTAAGAGAAAGCTTGATAACTACACGAATGATAAAGACTGACTTTAAGATTTTAAATTTACTTATTAATAATTTTAGTTTGGTGTAAAGGATGAAACAGCTGAGATGGACCAACAGGTTCCTTGTTGTCACAAAACAATTTGTTAACATGTTCTGTCGTTACTTTTATTATTTTGGATTATATGACAAAATAAGTCTTGTTCATACAAGTATAACAAATTAATTCATTTCTTCAGTATGTGAGTAACATTTGTTACAGGTTACATTTACTTGTAAGCTTATTTTTGTAAATTAACTTTCTAATATAAACACCGAAACTAATGTAGGTTTAGTTTGAGATACATTTCAATAGAAAGTCCAAGAATAAAGGTAATTACGCCAAACTTATTAGACTTAGATCGATAAATGAACAAACCAACTTTCAGTATTACTAGCTATTGGAATAGATGCATTAATTCACACTTTAAAGACTCTTCTGACACTGAACTTCAACTTAGTTTCCAAATTTTTGTAGGATTTTTGAAATGAAAGAATACATAATCTGCTACAAGAACTTATAGTTCAGGTTTCCAATGCTCATTACTTTAATTTTATGTACAATCATTAATATTCATATGGTAGTTTCATAATCTCGAAAAAAATTACAAACACACAATGGAATAATTTGTTAATAAAAAAAAAACAAGAAAAACATATTACCAAAATATTAGAGCAGCGTATAAGAGTCCTTAAATAATAACAATTAATTAAATATTGCACATATAGGAACTATAAAAATATTCAAAAAAGTTGTGGATTGCATTTAAGAATTTGTGTTCTTCTGACAAGATAAAATGTTAATTTAGGGCTTTACTTTTAATGAGAAATTTAACATTGTATTCGTGTCGATAAGTGACTTCCTGAATTTATTTTGTTTATTTAGATGAGTAAAGATGACCTTTTATTTCAAGACTTTTTATTGTCTTGCTTGGAAAACGCATGTTTTCCAAATCTGTTGTTCTGGGAGAACCGCAATGAGGGTCTTTTTGGAATTAAATGGATCAATATGAAGTCGAGATTGTTCACGGAAGATGATTTTATGTTGTTCATTGTAAGTTTATTTGACCATAAAGAAATACACATGTTTTTAAAACAAGGTAGTTTTTGTTTTTTATAAAAAAAATACTAGTTGTATCTAAAAGGTACAGTAAATAACTTTTATGTTTTCCGTCAGACAAATTATCCAGCTCTATATATTGAAACATTTTGTCAGATTTTGAATTCTCTTTGAAATATTTTGACAAATGTGATCGTTTTTCCTTTTTTAAGTTTAATTCCATAGAGGTTTTAATTTGCTTAGAATTATAAGAGTCGCTACTGACCTTGTTGACTTCTATTGACTGTCTGTAGTCTATCAGTACGAGATAAAGGACATTTGTGCATAAATAGGCTTTTGTATAGCTTAATGCGAAATTATCAAAACAAACTAGTTTTAATCACGAGCAATTCCGTTATTATTGAAATGTCTGCTTTCTGATACACACTTTCGTTCTGAATAAATATAAGCTACTCTTGTTAATTCCAACACAACTGTAAATTTCTTTAAAAAATATCCCCTTTAGATGAGGTCCCAAATGGTTAATTAGAAGCTTGAATGTTTTAACCTCCCAAAATAAATTTCAATCTTCGTACAGTGTAGATGATTTATCATAAGTCTTTTGGATTAATAAACTTCTAATGTGATAAGACCGATCAGATGCACTAATGTGTATGCTATATTTTAATTGGTCTGAGATTACATGTTTGTTTTGTCACTATCTACATTAACCTTTATAATAAATGACCATGTATTACTGGATTCATTTTAGGATAATTTGTGTGTATATTTAGGAATGGGACAAAAAGAAAGGTCATTATGACATCAAAAATCCAAAATATTTAACTGACGGAAAGGCTCGATTCCGAAGTAATCTTTACAAGATGGTAGCTAATAAAAATCTGAAAGTAGAGAAAAACGTGAACACCACCACTACAGAATGTCGTTTTTACAGAATTATTGGTAAATCTTTCTTGAATATTTTTGTATACAAGCTTTATTTCGTATTTATATTCATGTTTACGAAATTTTCAACATCTTAAAATATTCAGGTTTTTTAATAGCAGAATAAACTGTTTTCTGTTTTCTGAAATGTTACTAATACTTCCAGGCTATTTATTTTATGTACTTTGCAATATATTAATGGTAGTATTGTGTAAAATATTTAAATAAATTATTTTGTATTTTTTGCTTCATTATTCTATAGATGTGTGCTTTAAACCCTTTCTTTGTAGATCCAGACCTGTTATATTCCAAGCCGTTACAACGTTCAGTTTCTATCAGTAGCACTACTGTTGCAGACCAGAACTCAACCAGCAAAATTATTACAGAACAAGAGAACGTTTTAGTAACTTCTCCAAATCAAGAAATAAGTGTCTCATCAGACAGTGTTTTCATAATAATTGCACAAGAAAGTGCTGTGAACACTATGTCCGCAGAATCTCATGCTGGCATTTCGGAAGAGTCCATGCCACAATACAAAATGGGCACTGAGAAGGATTCACAGAATAAAAACACGATTTCTAAAGAAGTGAGAAATTTTGAACAAGCGCAAGCCATCGTCATGGACTATCAGTTTCTAAACCAAGATTATGGACTGGGAAATGGCATGTTTGAAAGAAAATACACCACGCAAAGCGGAGACTGTGAAGAATTAGGTTTACCATACGACACTATGAATTATATGGAAAAACACCTTGTAAGTTATCTAAGTAACACCAACATTCTGGACCATTCTGAAGTAGAAAACAGGCTAGTACCAGAGAACCAACTGGATTTCAATGTTTTAGGTTCTGATAACGAGTTGCCGTACATAAAGCAGCAAACTGCATATTCTGAACCAGAAAATATTGACAATGATAATTTGAGGGGAATAGATTTTTCAGAAGATTTTCAGGTGCGTCCTCTTGTTTTTTAATTTTCTAGCGACGCGTAATATTAATTTTATTTATTGTGCTTCAAAGCTAACTTTTTTATTGTAATATCGTTTTTGCCTGTAATTTGTTTATGATAAACAGAAAGAAATATTATTATATACGCAGTACTTTCTTATGCTCTGCTATGACAGCCCTCTGTTGACCAAAAGATAAAACGATCCTGAGGGTTTGTAAGGTATATTTTGAGGTTGTATGGCGCAGATAGCTAGTTTAGCTTTGAACAAATCAGCCAAACTGTAAGGTAACGCTTTCAAAAAGAAATTCACATAATAATAACCAGCCTTTTATTTCTTGCCATTCCAACGATATGGCGATAATTCTGAATGTTTATAACAGAAAAAAAAACAACTGGGTTTTGAGGACAACTCACTGTGTAGAAACAAACTAACATTTTCTTCTTTTTTTTTCAGAATCCAGAATACCATTTTTGCGTAGATACCCATCTTATGCATGGCTATCTAATATATCATACATATTTATAAATAGTTGTTATTGATTTTAAACCTGTACTAGTACTGTGTGTTTTTCTAAAAACAAGGCCACATCGGTCTATCTACTGTTTCCACCGAAGGGGTCGAACCCCTGATTTTAGCGTGGCAAATCATTGTCTTACCACTGTCCCAGCGACGGACGCACGTGTACTCTAATTATATTTTGATGAAAAAACAGTTCCTGGTCTCAGATTGCATTTTGTTACCAAGTAGAGTTCGTAAAGTCAACAAAGATATATTTTTGAATGAATATACAATAATAAAGTATAAAAACACAACAAAGTTTTACTTGTTTGAAGTTGTTAACAAAGCTAAACAATTAGGTGTCTGTTCTATGACTACCATGGATATTGAAAATTGCTTTTAGCCATTTTAAGCCTTCAGACTTACTGCTGTGCCACTAAAGGGCAACAAAGCAACAATACATATTTTAATTAATACTATTATCTGCATTTTTAAATTGCTTTACGGTTACAAAAGCTGTGCTGTGTTACAAAAAAAAGAAAAGCTAGTAAAGTATATCACACAGTATGTTTAGATCTTACTCGTAATACGGTTTCCTTTTTTGTTCAACAGGAGCTCATGGAAATAATCGATAAGGAACTGGATGAATAGAGCCTGATGCAGCTGTACATAGTATGTTGCTTGTAATGGACTAGAATAATTACGTTTTTATTTTGATTTATTTGAAACGGAGTTGGAAGCAAAACGTATGAAAGATTTTATATAATAAATAATAATAATTTAAATGATTTTATCTCTATTTGCTTAAGAATTTACTTTATCCAAACATAACTGTGTGGGTTAAACTAAAGTGTGCAGTAATCACAAATTTGCCGACACGGACGAACGCTTTGCATAAAACGTGTGGACCAATGGACGCGTTTTCTTAGTTTGTTGTGTTTGAATTTCGCGCAAAGTTACACGAAGACTATCTGCGCTAGCCGTCCCTAATTTAGCAGTATAAGACTAGATGGAAGGCAGCTTGTCATCACTACCCACCGCCTACTCTTGGGATAGCCTTTTACCAACGAATAGTGGCACTGACCGGAGGTATATAACGTCCTCACGGATATAATGGCGAGAATATTTGGTGGGAGGGGATTCGAACCTGCGATCCTCAGATTACGAATCGAGTGCCCTAAACACCTGGCTACGTCTGGCCGTTTTCTTCGTAAGTGCTTTACTTGAGGATATGGCACTTGATATAAAATACATCAAAGGTAATAAATAAATTTACTACATTTATATTATATATTTTTAATTTGTTACTGTTCACAATGTATGCTATAAATATGACCATCTATCACAGAAGAATGTACTTGGGATAACTGCAACCTCCAAATAAATACCCTTATTAGCTTTATAGTACCTTTTGATAAACATATTACATTTTCAAGTTTAATTCCGTTTTTCTTTGATATATTTACAAGTTACGCTACCAATAACGTAGTTGTCGTCACTGAATATGCTTGTCATTTCAGCCGTGTAGCCGTTATAAAGTAAAAATCAATCCCACTACTCATTTGATAAAAGATTAGCTTAAGAGTTAGCGGTGGGTAGCATAAATTAGTAACCTTTCCTGTAAGGGGGAGCCAAAGATGGCAACTGTCCAGGAGTTTGGGCAAATGAAACCTTGTTATGCCGTAAATCCACAAAGCATTTTAGGCTATATCTTCATTAAATAACAAAAAAAATAGTTTTTGGCTTTTCTTTGCATGTAGACACTTGATACATTGATATATATTTGTTACTTTATTTGTTGTTATTTTATTAATGTTTACACAGTGAACTAAAGACGTTGCCGCTATAATTTTTCCTTGTTTATGAGTTCGTTGCTGACCTAATTGAGGAACTTGTTCTATAATAAATTTCTTTAAAATGTTAAAAACGACACAGAAATGAGGCTTTACCGTTACAACACGACTTTCACACATGGGGCCTTTTCTTTTATAACAGGTTAAGTTCGGAGGTTTACCACTTTTCTATAAGAATTGCAGGTTCGGAATGTACTTACCAATGAATTCACATTCGGCACCAAGTTTTTAGGTAGTCTAGGACCAGGGAGGGTCATGTACGTTTTCGATCTCATCCTCCTAAAACTGAATTATTTATCTTGTTTATTTGTTTTTGAGTTTCGCGCAATGTTACACGAGCTACACGTGACAAATCATTTTTTGGTTTTACGATGGATGTAAAATGAATATATGATTACAAACATTATTGGTGTCTCAGAGTAACTGCTGAGTACTGACAGTATCTTCACAAATAAACACTAATATTTTCTATGGAGGATTGTTCGCATAAAAATCACAAATTAACACTAAAGGTTGAAGAACATAAATTTGATACAGGGAGCTGATTGGACATGAGCTTTCAGAAAAGATTACCGTATTAATCCTTCTAAGCTGGCAGACTGTACTTAAAGACAGTAGATTACTCTATTAATCCTTCTAGGCTGGCAGACTGTACTTAAAGACAGTAGATTACTCTATTAATCCTTCTAGGCTGGCAGATTGTACTTAAAGATAGTAGATTACCGTATTAATCCTTCTAGGCCGGCAGATTGTAGTTAAAGACAGGAGATTACTGTATTCAATTTTCTTGGCTGGCAGATTGTACTTAAAGATAGTAGATTACCGTATTAATCCTTCTAGGCCGGCAGATTGTAGTTAAAGACAGGAGATTACTGTATTCAATTTTCTTGGCTGGCGGATTGTACTTAAAGACAGTGGTTTACTGTATTCATCCTTCCGAGCTGGCTGTACTTTAATACAGGCTGACTCCTTTGTTTGGAGTGTATTTATGAAGGGACTGTATTGTCAATTTACTGGATTTATCTACAGTTACTGTTTGAGAATATGCTTTGTGTTGAAAAACGTGTTTTAAAATCCTGTTCTTTAACCTGTTATTAATAAATAATGTGATGTACTAAATGAGTATGGAATTCACTCTCGCACAGTAGTAACAGTTTCCATCACTGGGTAGTGTCTTTTAGGTTATACAGTAGAAAGACCAGTCCACGTGATGATTTAAGGAAAGCGTGTTATATCGCCTACCTGTCTTATATACATTGTAAACTGTGGTGTCTCTCCGAACCTGCTTCCCAGTGGTACAGTGGTATATTTGCAGTCTTATACCGCTATAAACCTGGTTTCGATATCTGTGGTAAGAAGAGCACATATAGTACACTTCTCGTGCTGTTTCAAAAGCTGTGCATGCAGACACAGCTCAGCATTCACTCTTAAAAAGACAGGAATACAGACATGAATAATGTTGATTATAAATATGATTTTGAACCAGGAATTAATCAAACTATTATTTACGTTTCAAAATGTGACGTAACTTAAATAATAACAATGTAGGTTTACCTATGTTATTGTTGGGTGACTCTAGCACGACTGAAATGTTCGACAATTAGTTTTCACAGTGGGCGGTTCAAGTAGATCAGAGATTTGGTTCCAAGTGAAACCATGAGTGAAACACAATTAACCTTTTGAAAACCCATAAATTATTTAAATTCATAGATTAACTTGAACTTTTCCAGTCACTGGAGATGAGAATTTTTGCTTGTTCAGAATAATTCATTTGTGTATACCACCTATACTATACTAACGACTGAATGCATACGGTGTAAAAATGCTTCACAACTGTGTGTTATGGAAAAAACTAAGCGTACGTATTAGTTTTCTCGTATTTTAATGGCAGCATTATGATAATATCTTTGTAGCCTCATAACGTTGTAATAGTTATTGTGTGCTTACGTTATACTGTTAGCACTATAGAGATTGATTCTATTAACGACTCAGTATGGCCAACTGGTTTAGGGCACTCGACTCCCAATCTACGGGCCGCGGGTTCGAATCCCCCTCCCACCAAACATTCTCTCCCTTTCAGTCATGGGAATGTCATAATGTGACGGGCATTTACACTATTCATTAGTAAAAAAGTAACCCAAAGGTGGGTGGAGGGTGACTATTTGTTTCCACTCTTGTCTTTCACTGCTAAATTTGAGACAGATATCGCAGATAGCCCTCGTGCAACTTGGCGCGAAATTCCAAACAAACCATGCACTAAGTCTTTTGCCGTGATGCAGCATGCTCCCTTGTGGCTCAGCTATAAATGTGAAAAATTATAACGCTAATAATATAACGCTCACTAGGTGAAGTTTAACGTCACTCAACGTCAATAACGAGTATGCCCCTCGTGAGCATCAATAACTGCTTGGCATCTCCTGCCCATGGAAGCGATGAGATGACGAATCACATCATGTGGAATGGCTGTCCACTCAGCCTGCAAAGCTGCTGCAAGCTGAGGTAGAGTCTGCGGTTGAGGTTGTCGCCGTCGCAGACGTCGGTCCAACTCGCCCCAAAGATGTTCGATGGGGTTTAAATCTGGTGATCTGGAGGGCCAGGGAAGAACGTTGATGTTGTGGTCTCTCAAGAAGACAGTGGTGAGTCGGGCTGTGTGAGGACGGGCGTTGTCATGTTGATAAACGTCGTTGACGTTCATCATGATGGGTTGCACATGGGGCCTAAAAATCTCGTCGACGTATCGTTGAGCCGTAAGATTCCCTCGAATGTGCAAAAGGTCTGTTCTGGCATTGTAGGCGATGGCAGCCCACATCATGACGCTGCCACTACCAAATCTGTCAACATCCTGCACACAGTTTGCTGCAAAACGTTCACCTCAGCAAGGGTAAACACGGGTCCTTCCATCCTGCCTACGAAGCATAAAACGTGATTCATCTCTGAACCAAACGTTCCTCCATCGTCGATGAGGCCATACCCGATGTGCCCGAGTCCACTGCAGCCGTGCTTGACGATGTTGCTGGGTGTGGATGACGCCTCTGACTGGACGTCGAGGTCGGATTCCTACATCTCGTAGACGGTTGCGTACGGTCTGATCGAAAATCCTACGCAGCCCTGGTATGGTTGAGGCAGTAGACGTCAGAGTAGTCTTCCTATCCCGAAGGTGACGTAACCGGATGTTGCGATCTTGTGCGGGCATGGTCACACGAGGTCTGCCAGATCGTAGACGGTCACGAGTTGATCCATGTTGTTGGTGACGATTCCATAGCCTTGTGATGGTGCTTGGGTGGACATTCACAGCTCTGGCAACATCTGATCGAGATTCGCCTGCTTTCAACGACCAATGGCGTTGTTGCGTTGTGCTTCAGTCAGTCTTGGCGTAACTGTATTGCGTGTCGGTGGCTTAACACTGAGCTATGTAAACCGAGAACCCGTCACTTTTATAGGGATTTTGCACATGTTGCACTTGCAGAACATGCAGATCTCTCAAACAAATTTATTGGACGCGCATGCGCTTTGGCGAAAAATCCGATGTTTTCCTCCGTTTTCAAAGTGCACAACTTTTATTGTCATTTTGGTCTGACAATCAGTGCCTTAACACGTGTAACATCACATACTCTGAGCTTGTAACGTTATTACATATATTTCTCTTTAAAATAACAAAAATATCCCTTTTGCGTTTCTTGTTTTCAAGAGTATATTATTATTTATGAGTTGTCCTAATTATAATTAGAAGCACTGTTTTCTTCTCTCGTTGTTACTTTTTTCATTGATAAAATATTTATTCTATGAATGAGTTCGTGGTAATGTCGAACGTAAACTTAGCCGACAGTTACTCGAACTTACAAGAAACAGTGAATCAACAACCTAGTGCATGGAGGGACTGATGGAATAAGAGAGGCAGAGCACAGCGTGGAAAACAAAAAACAATAAAACTTTTTTTTTCCGGAACAACAAAAAGAAGAAATGCTGATCACTTCGGGGCAGACAATTGACAAGTATTGCAGAATTTCAAAAGGTTAATTAAGTCAATTTTATTCAGCAAAATATACCAAGAAATAAACTGCACTTGTCTCTGAAACAAAATTAGAAAGTGCACGATTAAAAACGTTATGATAGAATATAAAAAGAGACAACAACGAAGTCAGGACTGTATCCAACAGACACAGGTGTATTTGAAATTACTAGTGAATCGCATTCTTTCTTTAGACGACAATCATAAACCCAGATTACAAGAATCTAGAAGTATCTGGTACATATGATTATCATAAAGCAGTCCTTTACACAGGACCACAGCTATGATATATTCCTAGCGTAAGTGTATAAACGTGCTGGATAGCAGTAAACGGGCAGGGTTCTACGAGCCCTCCCATGATATGTGTGCCCATAGCTCATGCTTCCTCCAAGACGTCACGTCAGGAGGGAGGACCAAAACATCTGCTATGGCTGTGGGCTACTGGGGCCTTTCGAGGAAACTGCCCACATCTTGTCGTGGTATTAAAATAAATCAGATTTACTGTTCTAACCAAATACGTGGCAGGTGCATATTTAGCTGCTGTTGTATTGGTTACAGAAACATAACAGAGTCTGATTTGGGTCTGTCTTCATATTTGGGAGAGCATGACAGCTATTTTGTGCCAAAGGGTATGGTGATCAACCCAGTTGGGTAATATTTATTATATGTTTATGAAGATATATGGTCGAGTAATGGAATTTCTCGATAGTAAAGAAGTGGACAGAAACCTAAAGAATATTGTTATGTGTTAGGTATACCGAAGAAAAACATTACTCTAAAAAGTGAACACTTATATCATTCTTGGAAACGGCAGCATATTAGATGTTTTTTATTACGACTAGGTCATGTGGGCCACAGGAAGAAGGTAATTTTTGCAGACCTTGGCTTTGGTATTGGGATCCTTGGCATAAATGGTTTCAGAAATCCCCTCTCAATAGGATAGTTATCCAGTGCCGAACAGGCTGACTTCAAGAACAATAATACGGATAAAGTATATTGCATTAGCAAGTGTTAACGCAATTGTTTAGCTAACACGTGAAAACAATGTCGTGTTCTTTCCATAAAACAAACAGCAGTAATCTTTTCATTAAGAAAGGTAGTCTTAGTACTGCTCTGTGGTTATGGATGGACTGTTTGCCAGTCTTGAAATGGGGATCAGAATACAAGCAAAATGCTGATAACTAAAACCAGTGACCACTTTAATGTTTTGTTCTTATCAGCATAATCAAAAGTGAATAATTAGCTACTGTGACATCTGAGATTGCTGCTTGAGGACTGTACCAGCAATCAAGGTTCAACATTATGGTAAAGTCTCAGGTATCAACTGGTTAAGTATGCCAACGTATCTCTAAAACCGAACGGTTAATTGAGTAGGACGACAATCATATGCCACAGCATAGAAACAGACTATGTGTGTCTGATTATACAACTACCATGTAAGTTTTTATTGGCCATCATAGAGGTACAGCAAATATTAAAAGACCAGATCACACAGCCTTCCGAGAGTGTACGCTGTTTTCCAGTAGTAATTGTAAGGAAGAAGGATAGCATTAACAGGTTTCATGTAAACTTCCATAGGGTGAATGTCGTAGCATGTGTTCATGCCTTTCTGTTGATACAAATAACTGGACACATTGGTAGATGTCCAATAATTAAGCACTTTAGACCTGACTTTCATTTACTGGCAAATCAAACACGGTGCTAAGACCAGTGCCAAACTGTTTTCAGTACTTGAGATTGTTTGTTTGAGTTCTGTGTTGTACCATTCGGTAAGAGTAATGACCTGAACACTTTTGAGAGGCTAACAGAGCTTATGCTTAAGGGGATGCAATTGAAAAGATATCTTATTTGTGTGATTAATATCTTGATGTTTGGTCAATTGTTTGAATCTGCTGCTGTGGACGTGTATATGGTTCTGCAAAGGGTAAGAACATGAGAATTAAAACTGATAAAACAAAAAATATATGCTTATAACATGAACGCGAAAATAGAATTTCTTAATCATATAGTAGAGAGAGATGGTGTCTTGACCAACTCTGCAAAGATCACAGTAGTTTGAAATTCGTCTCAATAAATAAACCTATGATAAAGCGAGAAATTAGAAACTTCCTTAGATTTGAGTTCCATTATAAATGTTTTGTAGACAGTTTTCTACGATTTCTTAACCATTGTCTGCTCTTACTCAAGTTGGGATGTATTTTAGGTAAACCAAGGAGACCAACATGCATTCCTGTGCCCAAAACATATTTAATTGAAAACTCCTGTGCTAGTGTTACTGAAATAGGACTTTGAGTTTTTGTTGGTTATAAAAGCTGACAGTTGAAGCAGGGCAGTGTTATTACAGTCACATGTTGCATGGAATTGAGAGTTTGCATACACGAACCACATGCTTATAACTCCTCAAATAATATTACATGATGCGGAAGGGCTTACTTGCAGTTGCAGTCTTCATGAAACACTACCAACAATATTTCTATGACCAAAGGTGGATCGTGTATCATGTAAGTGACCCATGATCTTTAAAAATCGGCAAGGAATTGCAGCACGTTTGGTCCCAATGTTGCAGGAGTATAACATGATCATATGCCATTACCAGGGATGCAACATATAAATTCAAATAGCCTGACCTCGTTTAAAGCGTAAAGTTAAGCACTAGTGCCAGCACTGCACTATTTGAGTGACTTAGAGAAAAACCCAACCCATAAAGGTACAACCTAAGGAAAAATATTGTTGGTACTTCTCTCCATAGAATAACACTAGATATTGCTTCTCCAAAAGCAGTGCTATGAAAGAAAGATGTAACAATTTATCATTCTCTTAAGCCATCCTAGCTGTGTGCTGGTGCTAGTGGTAGGGCAAATAAGATTTTAGGTTGTATCTATAAAAATATTGAATGTAATTCTAAAGGGGCTATAATTTCATTCTATATGTCACTGCTTAGGCCATTATTTGTAGTAGTGTGTTCAACCTTGGGCTCTTTACCTTAGGAAGTACATTAAATTATTAAAAAAAGGATTTCTGTTTTTTATGAAGTAAAAGGTACATTTGATGTCTGTGAATATTAATAGAATAATTCTTATTTTCTTTGAATTTGTATGTATTTATTTTCCTGTAATGCCATCTGGTGTAAGGAAATAATCTCCCAATGATTCGTCGTTGGAGCTGTCTCTGATAGTAAAAGCAGATTTGATGTAGACTGTTGTATTTAATATACAGATTGTATTGATTGTTTATTGATATACGAGGTAACAACAGGACGAATATTAATTCTGATGACAAGTATTGTAGCTGAAAAAGTCTAAGTTACGCTAAATTCTGCCAGTAAGTATTCATTTCACAATGCATGTAAAACATTATGGTGTTTCATGACTTACACAGAAAGACATGTAACTAAACTATAACTGTTAACACGTAGTATACAAAACTATTCATGAATTTTTTTCATGAAACACATTCTTGAATAAATTACAAATAAAGACATGCTCTTCCTCTACCGATAAAGGGCAAAATTTTGTACTTTATAACTGACACAAAAGCTTGTTTAGGTGTTGTACTATGTACTTCAAAGCTTGTATGTGATCCTGAACAAGAGAAATGGCATACAGTTCGGCAGTAAACACAGAAATTGTAGAGGAATTTCTGTGTGCAACCACCGAACCATAACAAACAATATCAAAACCCACAGAGTCACCTGATTTCTAATCAGTCATCTGAATAAGGTGAATACTCCTGATTGAAAGTACCATCTTTCGAACCATCTTTCCATTACAATTTATATGGTTGATTCGAAATCAGGAGACTCTGTGGGTTTTGATATTGTTTGTTATGGTTCGGTGGTTACATACAGAATTCCCTCTACAGTTTCTGTATTCACTGCCGAATTGTATGCCATTTCTCTTGTCCTGGATCACGTAGAAGTTATGCAGTACACTAACTTACTACTTATACCGACTTGCTTTGCTCTTTACTGACCCTGGAATCGCTTTACGTTAGTTCTTACCCTGTTATCATCGATGTTCAAAAACGACTGGCCCATTCCTCTCTATTACCTACTTCCATCCAGTTTTTCTGGATACCAGGCCACGTCGGTATTTGCAGGAACGAGCTCGCTGACGTCACAAATAAGTCTGTCTGTTCTGGTGATATCACGGCCGTGCCTGCCCTATACATGGACTACGGTCCTGTGTTCAAGGCTCGGATCCACGCCAGATGGCAGTCTATTTGAAATGAACAACGTGATAACAAGCTTTATCCAATCAAACATTCTATTGCTCTTTGGCCATCTTGCTTCCATGAGGATCGGAAGGAGGAAGTTGTCCTGGCTAGGCTTTTTATTGGTCACAATTTTTTAACTCATTGTTTTATTTTATCTGGGATTTATGCACCAATGTGTGGTATGTGTGACACTCAGGTCACAATAACCCACATTTTACTGTCGTGCCGTCGTTACGATCGTAAGCAACGGTATCATTTTAGACATATTTTAACCATTGGTTCACCTTTGATGCTAGACAGGGTCATTACCGATGGTGACACTACTCACAGCAGTTGTGGTTTTAAACATTTAAGTGTCATTGGCCTTTGTAACTCAATTAAATGTTTTAATTCGAATATTGGACTTTGTTTTATCATAATTCCTTTTTACGTATTTTAATATTTTACTTTTAATTTTATTTTTTTACCGATTGTTTGGCGCAGATAGCCTAGTTGCGTTTCGCCAATAAATGTCAACCGACCAACCAAGAATAAGATGAACTCGAGGAAATACCTTTATCATAATGTATTTTAATTCCCTTGCCATGTTCATCTACAGTAAATTTTTTCACTTTCTCCACAGGCTGTTGATAAAAAATAAAGTGGACTGTTTTCTAAACAAACTAAAACTCACATACATATAAAGAAATATATATGTATATATATGTACTACAATAAGAATAACTTACTTAGGGAAAAATAAACAAATGATAAAACAACAATATAAAAATGTTTATATATGAATGGATTAAAGGTAGATTACTTCTTATTCTGAATGAAGGACTCGCGTTAGCCTGACTCAACACTTGAGTAGTGTCACAATTCAAGAAAATGGTGTACAATCAGTCAATCTTACTTACCATAACTACATACATATATCTTAAATTCATTGCACCTGATGTTATTATAAGTCAACTAATCTTACATAGAACCACTGAGTATTTAACTTTAATAATACAACAGTATTGGTATAACAGTATAAAATACTCATACTAACATTCACATTTTGGTAAAATTGTTTTATAAAATAATAGGTTCAGCAGTTTTATTGAAATATTTTAGTAACTAGTGAATATAAAATATACTGATCAACAATGTTATTTTGTCTTAATTATGACAGCTTATTCTGATTAGAAGTTTTTATTTCACAAGAATTTTTTCCAAATGTTCTCAAAGGTTTACCAATAATTTCAAAAGCAATTTCATGTTCCTTAAGATAATAAAAGTTGAAATCTTGTTACATTATAAAGCACACAAACAAATATTGATTTGTTCTGTGACACATTTGTTGTTTATGAAAGGAAGTAGATATTACAAGAAGATGGTGAGAAAACAAAATTCTGAACTCGTGACATATAACATCAAACTGAAGGTTCAATAAAAATGATAATCAAATTCAAACACATAATAAATCCTTCACTACACACACATAGGTAAGCGACGACACCATTTTAGACATATTTTTACCACGGGTTTATATTTGACGTTGGAACATATCATTGGCTATGGTGACGTTGTCCATTTCAGTTGTGTTTTTAAATGTTTAAGTTCCATTGGTTTTTTGTAACTCTATTTAAGATTTTCATTTGAAAATTGGACTTTGTTGTGTTTTAGCATAATTCCTTTTTACGTATTTTAATAATTTTATTTTTATTTTTACTTTTTTACCGGTTGTTTGGCGCAAATAGCCAAGTTGCTTTGCGCCAATAAACTTCAAACTTCAATCAACCAACGAAGAAGAAAATGGACCTGAGGAAATGCCCGAACTTGAAGTTAAAGGACGTGGATCTAAATTACCACTGGAAGGATTTGTGGGGACAGACATGGGAATAAGTATAGACTCATTAACTCTTTTAACTATGTAGGACAAAAGACTTGTCAGATGTTTTGCAAACAATCATGTTTGAGGCACGAAGAGATCTGTTTGCACTTGCACTACCA